>NW_027311909.1:300000-600000 GCF_040954645.1 Diabrotica undecimpunctata | reverse complement strand
GCATTTATAATGATCTCTTTCGGATGTTTATTTTTATCGAAGTTGGTGAGCGAGGTGTTAAATTTGGGCGTGGACATGATCCAAGGAGGAGATGGAGGGAGATAAAGAGGAAGGGTATGTGTAAGAGAGATATCATTAAGTGTCTGTACTAAAATTAGTGGAATAGGTTTTATTGGTGGTAAGGAATTGGTATTGTGTAAATTATACGTGGACATTACAAATAAGGGATGCAGTGGATTAGAGGGGTTAGCTGATACCGATGCTGCATAAGAGAGTAGCAGGTGTTTTCATCTTATAGAAAGAGGAGGTTCGTTAGCTTCGCAATAAAGATTATCTACAGGACTAGATCGAAAAGCGCCAATACAAAGACGAAGGGCTGTGTTGTGAATTGAGTTTAAAAGGTTAATATATGTTTTTAAGGCAGATATATATATATATATATATATATATATATATATATATATATATATATATATATATATATATATATATATATATATATATATATATATATATATATATATATATATATAT
The DNA here is from genome assembly GCF_040954645.1 of Diabrotica undecimpunctata. Taxonomy (NCBI): domain Eukaryota; kingdom Metazoa; phylum Arthropoda; class Insecta; order Coleoptera; family Chrysomelidae; genus Diabrotica; species Diabrotica undecimpunctata. The sequence continues at coordinate 599,466 of NW_027311909.1, read as the reverse complement.
ATATATGTTCGGATAAGTTTCCGCGGTCAGATAAATGAAAATTACTGAGTTCTCGGGAAGAACCGCGTTGAGAATTTAAAACTCGACGTTTCGGCACCCATTTTGGAGCCATTATCAAGAGGGATACGGTTCGGTTCGTGTTCGGGGTCTCAATCTGCCTACTCCCCTCACTCGAGACGTACCAGTATCGTGTTCTATATTGCAAGAACTGTCTCTCGGCACTGAGGTCTCAATCTGCCTACTCCCCAGTGTCGAGTGACAACCGGTCTTAAGATTCCTTGATGTTCTTATTCAGAAAAATCCACCTCACAGTTTTTCCTATTCCGTGTACCGGAAACCCACTCATACAAACCGCTATCTCAATGCCCAGTCACATCATCACCTCGCCCAACTTAATTCAGTCATCAACACTCTTATTTCCCGTTCCATAAGACTTAGCGACAACAATCACAGGTCATCCGAAATCAATTCAATAAGACAAACACTCCTACAAAACGGCTACCACAAAACCCAAATCAATAGAAGCATTCAAAAACTTCTAAACCCCATTCCATCCAAAAAAGAAACCTTGCCGCCGGATCAACCCAAAATCTTTCTACCTTTTATTAAAGGTGTCACTGACAAGATCAGTAGAACTCTTATCCCTCTTAATATCAAAACCATCTTCACCACTCACTCCAAATTGTCCAATCTCGTTAGATCCGTAAAAGACCAAATCCCCAATGAAGACCATGGTGTCTACGAGATAGCTTGTTCCAGTTGCCCACGTACATACGTAGGACAGACAAACCGACGAATCCATAACCGTATTTACGAACATTCTCTATCAGTCAAACATTCCGATACCACTTCAGCCCTAGCCCAACATCATATTCAGACAGGTCACAAAATAGATTTCGAAAAAGCAAAAACCATCGCTCCCATCCGCTCATTAAAAGCGAGAATCATTCGTGAAGCTATCGAAATCGAAAAACGGCCTCACAGCTTGAACACGCGCGATGACGCGAAACGATTGCCGGCAACATGGCGACCCCTTCTTCAGCGACCTCCCGCCCACACCGCTCAGGCCACGTCAGTTCAGACCACGTCAGCGCATACCGTTCCCGCGCATACAGCGAGTATAAAAGCAGCCACACAGGGTAAGACCGGTTGTCACTCGACACTGGGGAGTAGGCAGATTGAGACCTCAGTGCCGAGAGACAGTTCTTGCAATATAGAACACGATACTGGTACGTCTCGAGTGAGGGGAGTAGGCAGATTGAGACCCCGAACACGAACCGAACCGTATCCCTCTTGATAATGGCTCCAAAATGGGTGCCGAAACGTCGAGTTTTAAATTCTCAACGCGGTTCTTCCCGAGAACTCAGTAATTTTCATATATATATATATATATATATTTATATATATATATATATATATATATATATATATATATATATTTATATATATATATTTATATATATATATATATATATATATATATATATATATATAATATATATATATATATATATATATATATAATATATTTATATATATATATATATATATATATATATATATATATATATATATATATATATATATATATATATATATATATATATATATATATATATATATATATATATGACAACGATAATCTAGCTTGGAGCGTATTAGTGATCTGTATATTTTAAGAAGTGAGTTTTCGTCAGATCCCCAATAATGATGTGATAGAGTTTTTATTATGTTAAGTCTTATGCTCGTTTCTCCTTTTATTGCAAATATATGTTGCTTCCAAGTTAGTCGTGAGTCAAACGTTAATCCGAGAATTTTGCATTGTTTAACAACAGGAAGAGGGATATTGTTGTTCAAAATAAGCGGAGATGGAGAAGGGGGACGTCTACTAAAGTTTATAATTTTAGATTTTTCATAAGATAAAGATAACCCCATGTCACTAGTTTTTTTTAAAGTGTGTCAACAGCAGTTTGAATAAGCTTCGAGGTGGTAGAAGAGTTTTGTCCATGACAGTAAATTACTAGATCATCAGCATACATGATATGTTTAATAGGGGAAATGAGGTGGGAGCATAAATCACTTATTGCTAGATTAAAAAGTGTAGGACTTAGAATCCCTGAGGTACGCCATCAGTTTGAGTATGAGTAAAAGATAAAATACCGTTGACAGAGACTCTAAACGATCTAGAATATAGAAAATTTCGTATGAAGTTAAATATATGACCATTAATATTAAGAAGGATAAGTTTGTTTAATATACATTGCCTACTTATAGTGTCAAAAGCACCTTTAATATCAAATATGGCAGCTACGACTTCTTGCATATTGTTTAAGGCCTCTGATATATGAGTTTGGAGGATTACAAGGTTGTCTTGGGTTGAACGGTTCTGACGAAATCCTGACTGTTCACTAGCAAGTATCTTATGTTTTTCAATGAACAATAGGAGTCTTTTATTAATCATTTTTTCGAATATTTTGCACATCGTACAAGTTAGTGATATAGGCCTATAAAAGTTGGCCAAGGAACGTTCTAGGTTCGGCTTTTTAATGGGTATTACGATAGAGGTTTGCCATTGATTGGAAAATTGGTTAGATGACCAGATTAAATTATACATCTCAAGTATTTTGAGTAGGCTACAGTTTGAGAGCTTTTTAATTAATATGTAAGGAATGTCGTCAGGACCAGCGGCATTGTTTTTACAAGTTTGAATAACTGATACTAGTTCTTCAAAAAGAAAGGGAGAATTAAGATGTGTGATGTCCATTATTGTTTCGGGTGAGGAACAGGGTGGGGCGTTAGGTAATGGTTTTCGTAAGGAGGTATCTATTTTACTTTTGAATTTAGTGTCGAAGTGCGTTGCTAGGGTTTCACCGATTTCTTGATTGTCAGTGATTGTAGTGTTATTTACAGCAATACTAGAGATTTTGAGGTTGGTGTTGTTTCCTTGGATTGGCCTAATCTTTTTCCAGAGATCCGCTGGATTGGTGCTTGAATTAATAGAGGATACATATTCTCTCCAAGATGATTTTTTACTTTGTTTTATAATAAATCGGGCTTTGGCTCTGGTTTTCTTTAGTTCAATGAGATTCTTCAGATTTTTGTTTTTACGGTAATTTTTAAGAGCTAATTTTTGTTGTTTAGTTTCAGTTTGGCAAGATGTATTTCACCAAGGTACTGCCTATCTTTTATGGGAAATACTATTTTTGCCTATGTGCAAATTTGCAGCTTTAAGTATGGAATCTGTGATTAATAATAGATTATTGTTAATATTGTCGGATAGGGATAGAGAAGGTAAGGTGTTATCTGTTTGTGAAGTATAGTCTATCCAGTCGGCATTTTTTAGTCGCTAAAACTAAGATCTATCGCCGAAAATGTCCCAGAGGAAAAGTTCAGATGCGTATTAGAGCCTGTATTTAGTAGACAGGAGCCTGTGCAATTGATAACGTTTTCTATAGTTTTACCCTTGCCATTAGTGTGGTTTGACCCCCACAGTAAGTTATGAGCATTGAAGTCACCTACTAGAATATATTGAACGGGGAGCTGATAGATAAGATTTAGAATTTCAATTTCTTTAAGGGGGCAGTTAGGAGGGATGTATACACTGCATATCGTAAGTTTATTAGGTTACGGCGATAGCCTCGAGTTCCGTGGTGATGAGAAGATGGGATGAATATATTTCACTTGAAATAAAAATAGATGTCCCACCACTGGCTCTGTCACAATTAGTTCTGATATAATGATATCCTTCGAACTTTTTTAGTGTGGGAAGCTTAGATATTTTTGAGTTCGTTTCTTGTAGACATATGATATCGGGTTGTTTTTCTGTCACTAGTTGTTGGATTCTTTCAATACGGGAAAAGAACCCATCGCAGTTCCATTGGATTAAATTGAAGGTGAATCTTGAGTTGAAGGGGTAAGGAGCAACTGAGATGGTTATTCTGGCTGTTGGGAGAGAAGGGTTTTGGTTTCATCATCGGTTAGGAGTTCAGATGAGACGCTGATATTATTAGAGTCATCTGGGTTTAGCTGTCTTTTGATTTTCTTTTGAAGTCTCGTAAGTCGATTTTTAAGGGATCTTTCCTTAGTTTCTGAATGGAGAACTGTAAAAACAAAAGCTTCATTAAGTGGACTAGGATTACCATGTGTATTTTCTAGGAAAGCAATAAACTGAGTCTCGGTCAAAGTTAGACCAGATGAATTATTTTTATAAATGGCCGCTACGGTTTGTAGTGAACTAACTGTTAGATTATGTTTCTCTGATTTTGTAGTTTTTGTTTTTTTCTTGTGAGGTTTGGAGACAGTGTTTGTTTTTGTGGATAACGGAGGAAGCATTTGGTTAGACGCTGGTTCGGGTGTACTTGCTGAAGACAATAGAGAAGGAATATCAGAATTGCTGTCTGTTGATATAGCTCTTTTTTGTCCTTGTGTGGGTGGAATTGATGGGTGTATAGTTTCAGTATCTATTTCAGTGTGGGTTTCTGTGCAATTTGAGGTAGTTAGGTCTGATTGAACAGGAGTGCTTACGTCAGAAATTATATCAGTAATTTCAGATGTAGAGGGCTCTAGATGGGGTAGTTCAGTTTGAGAAAAAGAAGTTGGATTATTGGTACATGAGTCAGCTGTATGTCAGACCTCTTTACATAAAAAACAATGCAATTTATCGGTAGAAATAAATATTCTATAAGGTATAAGGTTTTTGTATGTAATAACGAAGTTTCTATCTACTGAAAAGTTCTCCTTATCGGGGATAATATACGTTACTCTTCGGAAGCTCATTATGTGTGCATAACCTTCTCCAAGTGCACCACATTTCACAAATGACACAGGAGAGATCAGCTGTAATCCAATATCTTTAAGGGTGTTCTCAATTATGGAATGTGGAATTGAAGGAGATACGTTAAATATAAGAAGGCGTTTGGCTGGGGTGATAAGTCTTCTGATGGGAACTACTGTAGAGTTGATAGAGATATTTTAATGTGTTTTTAGAAGGTTATCGACAACTGTAGGCGAGGAAAGATAAATACAGATGCGGTTATTTGGGATACGTGATGCAAAGGTTTTGTTTTTTGGGATAAAAATGTCCCCTATAGCTTTAACATAGTCAAATAAAACAGTATTTGGAATAGCGTGCATTAAAATGGCTTGCTCCTTACGTGGGAAAGTAGGAGGTGGAGGTTTGGATAAAGTAGCAGCGACATATGATTTCATGGGGAGGACTTGTGGAGTTGTGAGGTTTTGATTTGAGTTCATTTTTGTGAGTGTTCCTGGATACCAAAAACACTTCACTTAATTTTTAGTATTGCAACAGTCGTCCTAGTAGGACACTGTGGATAAAATAATAGGAATATAACAGTTACCTGTATCTGCAGTTTTCCTTCAGTTGAATATAATAATATTATAGTCCAATAATAATCGCTGTTTCCATAACACACAAAATAATTGGAATTATCACATAATTATAACTATAAGAACTGGTTCGTAAACTGGTAGAAATCGAGAAGGTAATTAAGACTATACCGTTAGGGCAAGGTAATGTTTACTCGTTGGCTACCTGAATGGGAATCTTGAATACTAGTTAATTGTAATATAACTATTAAATACTGTTTAATATACACACAATTATTAAAAACTAATAGGAAAACTTTTAATTATCAAGTTTAACTTTGACAGTTATTTGACAATGATGATATAAACTATTTAAAAATTAAAATATACAGTTTTAACAATTAAAATGAGTGCTATACCAGATTTATCGGTGAGTGTTCCTTTTTATACTGCTACTGTAAATGGTCAAATAATAAATGCTCAATATCAGCAACAGCAAATTCAACCAGAATGCCCAAATGTCTTTTTTCCACAAAATTTACAACCCAATTCAGCACAAATTTTAAACAACCCACCAACGAAAATATATTATGTTCCTAATCAAGTACTATCACAATCTTCCTTAAACTGTCAATACAATCCTAAAATAAATCCCATATTATCTACACCTCAAAATGAAGCTTATGATTCTATTGAGATGACACATACATTACAAAGTGAAGAATCTTCAGGGGAAATCAGCGACATTGAGTCATCGGACATCCGTGAATGGCAAACTAAACAACATATTAACAAAAAACGCAAAATAATCCTCCGACACCAACAGAAAATAAAGACACGGTAGTAACCAGTAATAAATTTCAGATTCTGCAAAATAAAAACGAAAACGATAACAATAACAGTACAGAAAATACCAACTAACAATGATATATAATAGTATCATAAGATTAGCCTACTACTCGATTAATTGGAACTTCACACAAACAATTATGATTAGTAAACCAAATAAACCACCAAATATTACTACTTTATATAGACTAATTAGCTTACTTCCAATAATGTCAAAAATCTTAGAAAGACTTCTACTCCAAAGATTCTCAGAAGACATCGAAATTAATTCAGTGATCCCAACACACCAGTTTGGTTTCCGCGAAGCCCATTCAACTCTACAACAGTGTCATAGGATTGTTAAAAACATTAATGTATACCTCGAAGAGAAAAAAATTTGCATTGCTGCCTTCCTGGATATAGAACAAGCCTTCGACCGTGTTTGGCATGACGGTCTCCTGTATAAACTTAAGTCATCATTTCCCACTCCTCACTATCTACTCTTAAAATCATACCTCACAGAACATCACTTTGAAGTCAGATTCCTTACAGAAACCTCTCATTACTATCCCACAAAATCCGGTGTCCCTCAAGGAAGTGTCCTGGGTCCCCTCCTGTACCTCATATACACTGCTGATATCCCAACAACAAATACGACCACAGTAGACATGTTCGTAGATGACACCGCCATAATATCAATCGATGATGACCCCCAAGTGGCATCAGGAAACCTTCAAATACACATGAATCTACTACAAGACTGGATGAATAGATGGAAAATCAAAGTTAACCATACTAAGTCTAATCAAATTACATTCACCAACAGAAACATCATATGTCCGAGAATCAGACTGAACAACATATTACTACCAGTAAAAACTGAAGTCAAATACCTGGGAATGACACTTGATCAAAATCTCACTTGGAAAGCACACATCTTGGTAAAAAAAACCAAATCAACATGAAAATACGTCAAATGAATTGGCTAATAGGATGAAAATCACAGTTATCTACAGATAATAAACTACTCTTGTATAAGTACATTATAAAGCCTATATGGACATACGGAGTGCAACTATGGGGCTGTGCAAAGCCTTCTAATACAAAAATCATTCAGAATGACTCTGGTATACCGTTCGTTGAAGACAAAATCAGCAGACTAACAAGAAATTATTTAAAACATCTGCCAGCCCACCCCAACTAGGAAGCAAGACAACTACCTACTAAAACCATTTTTGACCATAATTTTATTATATATACAATATTTAAAAATATTTTTTTAATACTATAAAACTGATTTGTTTAAATTTAGTAAAAGTCTTAGGAAATATTGTTTATAAATAACAATTTAATACTGTTGAGTGTGTAATAAATAAAAAAATAACAATAAAAAGCTACTTAAGAACAGGTTTGCATATCCCGTAGTTATTAGCTCCTTCGTTTTGGATAATTATGAAATGAAAATACGATAAATATTATTATTTTCAGGTTATGCCCCAGTTTAAAAAAAAAACAAAAAATTTAGTCCAGTAGAACCCGAAATATGTTATTTTTTCCGAGCTTTTTATCTCGAAACTGTGTTGAGATTTTATGAAGAGCGCAGCTGGAACTTTATTCGACTAGGATTAGAAATGTGTAGGAATTCTATCAGATTAATTATTTTTATTTGAATATTAAATAAGTTTAAAATATTATGGTGTTGTAAATTATTATTAAATTTAGTCAAAATTAAAAATAATTAAAAAATTTTTTGTATAAATTTAATCAGGGTAAAATTATTAATAATTGAATTTTAAATAATTTTATTACTTTATCGGGTTTAATATAATATTTAAATTAGAAATTAGTAAATGTAAAAATGGAAAATAGTTTTTTTGACAGTTAAATTAAAATAAACGAATAAAAAATATAATGTAAATATTTTAAGTGTCAAAAAGCTTACTACGAGAAACAAAACCAACATCGTCCAACACCTTTATTTTATAATATACCCTGAATATTTAGTTAAAAAATCATTAAAATATAGCGTGGGTAAATTACTCGAAAAATTGAAGCAGGATACCAAAATATAATTGTCGCAAGTAAAAACCGTGCAGTTAAATAGAGTTTAGACCGACTTAGGGAATTAAAACTCAGAAAATGGTAACCGATTGCGATAAACCAAACAAAATTACGACAGATCTTAGAGCAGGCCTGGATCCACAAAGGCTTTTTGGGCCATAGAAGATGATATCTTGCATATATTTTTATTTTAAATTGTGTTGTCAAAATTTATTGGTGTGAACATTTAGAAAAATGATTTGCAAAGTAAAACCTCGTTGGTACAAAGGATTATCTTCAAGATATATTTCTGAATAAAATCTGTTAATTAAACATCATGATTATAAAATACACGTTTTGACAATTGCAAAAGGACAAGCTAAGAAAAAGAAGAATATTTAACCATAAATAAACCAATTTAGTTAATAATATAAAGGTAAAAATAACCTGAATATATAAAAAAATGGGGAAAACAAATAAAAGGAAAGCTAAAATTTACAATAAAAATACTATTGAAAACACAATCATTCATAAAAAAAATTTCTTAATATTTACAGTCATTTGCTGTCAAATTTGCTATCAAATCCACTTTCCTTCGTGATGTGTCTTTATATTGTATTCTATATACAAAAGTCCCCACAAGGTTTTAGTTAAAGTCTCTCATGGTTACCCTGACAAATTTTCACGTAGGAATTTAATATTATTATAGCCGATTCCCTCTGTAAAGAAAAAATACTAAACTTCTAGCCTTCTCCCGATAGATAACAAATTACAAATAGTTTATAACTTAACCCAAGTTAAAAAGAGTACCTAACTGGCAGAAATATTTAAAACGTAAGAGTCAAAAATATTATGAATATAAAACACAATAAAGAAACTAAAACACAAAGTGTAAATGACAAAGGAAAACTCATTGCTTAATTTTACGAAAAAGAACTAGAAATTAATACTAAGGAAAATGGGAAACTATGTTGTAGGGTTCTTATCATATAGAAAAATCAGAATTAAAAATAAAAAAAAGGGTAAATCATATAGAAAAACAAAATTCACTCAGATAATGCCGATTAAAACTGCTTACCTACTAAAACAATAAGAAAAATTAATAGATGATGGAAAGAATATTTTTAAAATTTGTGTAGTCATCATGAGAGACAAAAAAAAATAAATAGTTCTGAACATCAAGAATACTTGGAAGGCAGTAGAAAAATAAGTGAAGAAGAATTTAAATAAAAAATATGCACTAAAGAAATAAAATGTTCATGAGCGTGTAACACATGAGAGGAAGTATTTCTATAAATATGGTAACAAAGTCTGAACTGAAGAAATATTTACAAAAAATAGACGGTGGGGAAGATGGGGACTAATTTATAAAATAGGTGACCAAATGAACTAATATGAAATAAAGTAGATTAAGGATTTAAAAACCACAACAAGTATTACTCTGTAAATTTGGTACTTGATCGCATATTAATAATAGCTATCAATAAGAAAGAGCTACATGTAATATCTGAAAACATGAAAAAAACTAACTAAGTATGAAACGACAATAAATAGAATAAAAATAATTGTATCTAATACTACCTTAGAAAAACATAAAAAGTCCTACTCTTTGTGATATAGTTACTACTATTTGAGAACACCGAAATAGTAGTAGCTTGGAAGTTTGGATAGAAATGACAGATTTTGTTGGATTTGCAAACTTTTTAAGGAGAAAAAGTTAACATTTTTATATAAACAGATCGATACAAACGGCAGTTGCTTATTAAAACAATTCGAAAAATTTTTTTTTTTACTGCAAAATTATAGTAAAGTAAGTAAAGTAGAAAACTACTCTGTGCAGAATAAAGATACCGAATAATTGCACAATTTTGTCATCTTTTTTTTCCATTGCCCTTTCTTTTGACGCCTTTTACGTAAAAATCGGATCAGTTGCAACGAAGAAACGATCTAATGTTCCTTTGGAAATGCCTCCATATTTGTTTTTATGTCTTTATATTTGTCATCTCCAAACTTTTAATCAGCTATCTAACGTCACAGTATGACGACATCTTACGACCCACCATAAACGAGACAAAAATAACCAGAATGGACCTTAGAATCGTCTCGTAAGAAAAAACATGGAACGCATCCACCAAATACGCAGTTCTCTTGCTGTTTTAAAGAGACTATAAAGTGTACTTACCCCAAACAGTTATGTACAATGAAAATTACATGAAAATCCAGCAGCTTATCAACATATAAATCAAAAATATGTTCTAAGCTAAAATTTATAAAATTAAAGGATTTAAACTTCAATCAAAAGTTAATAACATAATATTAAATAGATGGTATATTTTAAAATATAAGAGATACATTTTAAATTAACACAAAAATTAAATAAGAAATTAAAAAATGATTTTAGACTACAAAAAAAATAAAATTTTAGATAAAAATAGTGTTTATAATACACTTACATATAATCGGCGAACACTAATAATAACCAGATACCCTTTTTGTTAATAATTAGTTTCACCATTATGCTCACGGCTTATCAAAAATGGCAGATGATATATGTTCACAAAAGTATACGGTGAATTTGATGACATAAACATAATGACATTTTTTTTGAAAGTACTACAACTGATAAATGCTGTATATAAAAAAGCATACTTTATATAAAAAAAATCGACATCAATAAAAACGATAAATTCGGAAAAAATACTTCTCTTTTTTTCAATAAAAATTTAGAAAGAAGAGAAAAGGAAAAAAAGGGACTCTTAAAGAGGTTACGTTGAAAAATTAAACTAAGAAAGCTAATAAGTGTGATTAACAATTTTTGGTTGGAAACACTTTGGACCTATATGGAATCGAGACAAATAAATTTTTAGATATAGGCATATATTTACACCAAAATAAAATCAATATTTGAATAAAGCAAATCATAAAATAAAATATACAAGTGAAATGAATAATAAAGATGAGGATGAAAAAAAAAATTCTATAAAATGCAATGGTGAAAACACTTTCAACTTTAACCCAATAGTAGGTTTAAAGTTTAACCTAAAAGTAAAGAAGAAATATGGAAAATTATATAAACAGACTGTAAGTTAGATTAGGTTCAATATGATTAGACCCTTAACCCCTCTTCCACTTGACATAAGGGAATAGACATGAAAATAACTACCAAAAATGGAGAAATATTAATCATATTGAAATTGGACGTAAAATAAAATTTTATAACTTCTATCACACACAAAAATATACATAATAAATATATTAACGAGATTACTTCTAAAAACAATGCGGGATACGATTAAAACGGGATTACATAAATTTAAATAGACGATGGCCACAAAGAAAATGAGAAAAAGTACAAGCTAGAACTTTTAAAAGAAATTAGGTGGAAAAAAAACTTGAAAGAGATAATCATAGAAACTTAAAACCAAAAGTCAGAAAAAACTGAAACGGCAATGTCTCATAGGACAACATTTTTGAAGAAAATTTTAATGAATTATAATCAAATATAATCAATGACCGATCCAGATATTGTGAAATTCGTTAAAGTGCAGAGGCTTAAATGGGCTGGACACATTGCTAGGATGTTAGATCACGAATAAACGAAGAGATTAACATTTTTAAAACCAGAGGGCACAAGAAGCAGAGGACGACCACGAATGACATGGATTGATGATGTGGAAGAGGACCTCCAGATTCTAAAGGTTAGAAGTTGTAGGGAAGTTGCCAGGAATCGACAGGAGTGGCGACTTTTTTATGAGCAGGCCAAGATCCACAACGGATTGTCGAGCCACTTATGATAATGATAATCAATAAAAAGTGGCTTAATGAATAAGGGAACTTAAATATCACCAAATATTGGATAGGATATTACTGAGTTAGATCACTTTTAAATCCCATTTTTGGGACTAGCATTAAATCATTTCTTGCTCTGTTAAGATTAAAAGAAGATAACACAAATTTAAATAAAAGATGGTCATTAACAAAAATAAAAAAAAGTATGAGCTAGAAATTCTAAAAAAATTAGGTAGAAGATAACCTTGAAAGAGGGAATCGAAAAACCTTAAAAATAAAGAGAAACAATTAAAGAAGCAATGTCTCATAGGACAATTGTTTTTAAAGACAATTATAATAATTTTAATCGATTATAATCATTTAAAAAAAATGTGGCTTAATGAATAACATAAAACGATTTGAAAAGAAGAATGCAAGATAAAAATGATACATTCAAGTGAAGGGAATACAGAAAAATACAAGAACTAGTCAACTTAAAAATATAATTACACCAACATTTTATAAGTTAATTTAAAAATAAAAAAAATAAAAATCTTCGAAATCAAAGAAATATTATAACTGATATATACAAATAATAAAGAAATATTAATAGATACTTTTAACAAAATATATCAACCGGAAGAAGAGAGATTGAGTAATAGAGTATTTAATAATTAAATAGACTAAACCTCAATGGTATAATAAAAAGTGGTAGAAAAATTGGACGAGAAATAGATTAGCAGAATACAAAGTTATGTAATTAGAGACTGAACAATAAAACACAATAACTTTTGCCGTCGTCACCTCGGATTAAAATCAATAATAGAAACAAAATTGGACGAATGAAAGCATAATTTATTATGAAAAAAAAAAACAGGACTAATTATCAATTTTACGAAATACCCAAAACTCAAAATTAATAAAATTGGCAATTATTAAAAAATCAGTTAAAAGTAAGTAATAAATAAGGAAAATCATATTTACCCTTAAAATACCAGCTCTGAGAAAAATGAGATTGTCGAAGATTTGCGTTCGATGTTCGATGTTCGATTTTACACTGAACTAACGGAACAACCAAGAAGCGAAATATTTATATGCTAAATAGCTATAGCTATGCCTAATTATGATTCAAGTTCCAATTTATTTACATTTAGATATTATTATTACTAAAATCTTCTACGACTTGATCACAAGTATTTGAATTGTTTCATGTTGGCAGTTTTTCAAAGCTTACTCAACGAGTTTGTCGTGGGTAGCAATAATCAGTTCAGTGATATCAAATATTAACCTAAGGTTACATAAAATAAAAGCTATGTAAAAGAGTATCTCTCTTATGCAAAATAGTTATCTTAACGCAAATAATATTCATTCTATATGTAATTAAATATAAAGCTATCAAAATCCCATATAATGTACTTTTTGTTCTATTATCAATATTCGGCCCTATCGGCTACATTCCCGGTCAATTTTACGAAAAAAAAAACCAGAAATTAATACTAAGGAAAATGGGAGACTATGTTGTAGGGTGCTTAAATCATATAGAAAAACAAAAACTACTTGGATAATAACAATTAAAAATACTTACTAACTAAAACAAAAAGAAACAGTAATAGATGATGGAAAAGGTATTTGTTCCAGAAAAAAACATATCGTTTTAAAATATAAAATAAAAATATAATTCCTCAGACTTTTCTTAGTGTAGAATAAGTAAAATAGTCATTTCATCAAGTTTGCTCGGGATACCCGACTCATTGGCGCCTCAGCCTCTTAAATAGTTTTCACACCTAAATACAAGAGGGGTAATCTTCACTTTTACGCATTAAGTAGTATTATCAGATCAGTTCCTTCTCACACATCGCCCTTGAGGCATGTGCATTTTAAAACACTCTCAATTCATGTATAAAATATTTCTCTACGCCGAAATCGGGCATTTTTTTCATAACGGTTTTCTCTTTCGCGTGTTATAAAGAAAGAATTATTTGATATTGTATAGTCAGCTACGGCCGTGTTGAGGCTTCTCTACTCTAAAAATAGTTAATTATAAGTCGATAAACTAAAAGTGCTTTTATTTCTCTGGAGCTATATTTGCTCAAATTAACAATCCTTATCCTTCAACGGTCACTGAAGAACCAAACCTATGGAGATACATTCATTCACAAGTCCTTTGAAGTAAGGCTTGGAATCAAAAGATTTCCAACCCTCTTATGTAGGGAGCCAGTTACAAGGCCCCCACATCTCGTGGTCCTATCGAGCACAGATTATTTGATGAAACAGGACTGAAGAAAGAATAGGATTACACACGCCGGAGAGCAACAGGAAGAAAGAATAATGGTTTCTCGTCCCTAGAAGAAAGATTGCACAAGTTGACCTTCGTTCAAGATTAGACACGTGTGTTTTGTGAACAGTGCGTTATGTGTTGCTAAGCGAAAGCGGTAATTAAATTGGATACTTGCAAAACATTTGGTGAGGTTAAAACTCTTTCTATATTTTCTATAATCACTGCATGCACATAATTTATATTGGTAGATATTTGTCTCAACTTTTATTTGTTTATTAATATTTATATTAACTAATGGCTTTGATTTGACAACAGATCTTTCTTCTCAATATCGCTAAAGATAGCTGACAATTATTTATTATACAGATTGTCTCACAGCCCGCTCTCAAGAAAAATATTTGTTTTATCACTCTAGTAAAAATACTCTATTAAAATTAAGATCGCGTCTTAGTTGAAAAAGACATTTACACTAAACAAAATCATTCACTCTTATTTCTCGCTCAGTATATATTTGCAAATAAATTCACTTTAAATAAAAAAATGGAAGCTTTAAAGAAAAAGCGCAAATCACTTAAAGCATCAATTACACGTATCTCAAAATGGTTTATAGCCAATAAAGACACAGAAAACGAAATACTTGATTTTGAAAATAGGAAAGAAAAACTTTTTAATTTTTTCACACAATATGAACAAATTCAATTAGAAATCGAACAGACTGATGACAGCGACCAACAATCAGCGGATCGAGCAAATGTTGAAGAAAAATACTTCAACACACTCAAAGGTTTGCAAAGAAAAATAATAGAATTAAATTTAACAGAAAATAAAGCACCTAGCTCAAATAATAATGCTGTTTCCAGTGCGAGGCTGCCTGAAATTAGCATGAAAACCTTTACCGGAAATTTCTCAGAATTCAATGAATTCTTTCAACTATTTAAAACTCTGATCACAAACAATTCAAGTTTAAATAATGTACAAAAGTTTATATATTTAAAATCTTTCCTCAAAGGAGAACCTTTAAACTTAATTAGCAGTATCGAAGTAGTAGATGCAAATTTTGCTATCGCTATAAAAACCGTAAAAGAAAGATATGATGACAAATCACGAGTGATTAGTACTCTTATAAAAAAGCTGTTAAAGTCTCAATCTCTAGTTAAATGCACTCCTCAGGTACTAAGAGATTTTCTTGTACACACGAAGCAAACGCTTCAAGCTCTTAGTAATCTCGAAGTTCCAATTGAACATTGGGACCTCCTTTTAATAGAAATATTTTTAGAAAAAATAGATTTTGCTTCTCACAAGGCTTTTAAATATGAAGTAGGTTCTAAGAATGTTCCAACACTCAAACAATTTTTTGAATTTCTAGAAAAAAGATGTGATGTTTTAAAGAAACTTAATTACACTGAAACTCAGTCAAAGTTTAATAATAAAGTCACTCAAAAAACTGCTCATATTTCCACTACAAATAATAATAAATCTAGCTATGAAAATTGCATATTTTGTAAACAAACTGATCATAAAAAAAAACAGTGTAACCTATTTAAAGACACGAATTCTCGAGAAAGGTTTAATTTTGTAAAGCAAGCACAGCTTTGCAGAAACTGTTTTGGAACTAAGCATTTTACTGATAAATGAATCTCTAAATACACATGTAAAATTTGCAATAAAAAGCATAATACACTTCTGCATAAAGAAAATAATTTTTCTCACACTCATGAAAATAATTTATTCTCTCCCACTCGAAGCAATCAAAGTGCTTCAAATTCACATGATGGTAATCAAAGACACGACAATAGGCAACAATCACGCTTTAATGCACCACAAACCTCTCAATCGTCCGCAAGTATACAGGGTGATTCACAAACTCGCCATAGTACACCACATATCTCTCAAAGTCATTTTCATGCTTCTCAAAGGAGTAATAATGCCCAAGTTACTCAAAGAATTAATTCTCCACATCCATATAATGAATCACCAAACACTCACTTAAGCACTCAGACAAATGAATATTGTCTATTTTCAGACACACAAAGTCAAAATTCATCTTGCATCTCTTCTCTCTCAACTTTCAATCCAAAAAACGAAGTTTTGCTAGCCACAGCGCTGGTAACAATTTACTCTGAAAGTGGACAACCTCTACACGCAAGATGTCTTCTCGATAATGGATCTCAATCGAGCTTTGCAACAAAAGATTTAGTAAATAAACTAAATTACTCTACCACTAATAAAAGATTACAAATTTCCACAATCTCTCAAAATTGTTCCATCTCAAATGAAATGGTAAACATTGAATTTTTCCCATATAAAACCAATGATATTGTTACGATAAATATCATGGCCTAAAATAACCGTAAATATATTATGACTAATTCTGTTATGTTGTAGATTATACAAGATAATTCTAGCGGCTGGCAGAAAATTTACCTGAAAGGAAAGGTCGAAACGATGACCCGGATTGACCTTCTAGTCTAAATCAGAGGGTTCTCCTGAATTCTAGGCCAGTTGTGTTTTCATATATAATAATGGATTTTTCATTGAAGGAATCAGTTAAATCTGAAGACTCGCGCCAGCGATTTTAATTGTAGCGTTCGTATAAAATAAATTATGTATTATTGAGTAGTTAAATAAATTAATATAAGTTATCGTGCTTTTTAATAAATTAAAATAAGAACCTTTTAATAAAGACATTATAAATTGAATAAAGACAACAGTTAAATAAATATCATTTCAATATGAAATTTGAAGTATCATGTGCAGTTTTGGATAATATTACGTGTAAAATACCTCAGGTACCTCTAGATCGTAGCAAAATAAAAATACCAGATGGCATAAAGCTCAGTGATCCCTCTTACTCCTCTCCAGGGAGAATCGATCTCTTATTAGGTGCAGAAATTTACTGTGATCTATTAAAGGATGGTTTAATTCATATTGGAGCAGGTCTTCCAGTGCTTCAAAATACTCATTTAGGATATGTCATGTTCGGTAACCTATCTCCACAAGTTTCATCTAAGAAAAAGATGCACTCTTACTCAAACTGTAACTATTCGCACTCGAATCATATTTCTTTATTTGTTCAATCTCACACTGAAGAAGAAAATATAAATAATCTTCTCCAAAGGTTTTGGGACATTGAAGAAATTCCCGAAATAAAGCATTTAAGTCCTGATAATGAAAAGGCTGAGAAAATATTTAAAGCCACAACACAAATCCTACCGAATGGACAGTTCCAAGTAGATTTACCCCTATGCGCGCCTAATGAAAATAATAAATTGGGCGACTCTTTCCAAATGGCGCGAAGGCGATTTCTAAATTTGGAGAACAAATTCTCAAAAAATGACTCTCTTTACAAACAATATAAATCTTTTATAGATGAGTATGTTGAATTAGGACATGCAAAATAGGTTCCGTTGTCTCTGCAGAATGTACACTCAGAAAACAAATATTTCTTGCCTCACCACAGTGTAGAAAAAGACACTTCTCTCACAACTCGTTTGCGCGTAGTTTTTGACGCATCCATGAAAACCACTTCTGGTTTTAGCCTTAATGATATTATGTTAAAGGGTTATACCACACAACCAGAACTATTTGACACTTTAGTCAATTTTAGACTCTTTAAGTATGTGTTCACATCTGATATAAAAAAGATGTTTAGACAAATCAGAATTAACCCCAACCAAACTTTCTTATTAAATATTTTGTGGCGCAACTCTCCCTCGGAGCCGTTAAAATGTATAAAATTGGAAACGGTTACCTATGGAACGAAACCAGCTACCTTCCTTAGCACACGATGTTTAATTGAACTCGCAAACATGCATAAGGAAGAATATCCTCTCGCTTATGATATGCTCATTAATTTTTGCTATATTGATGACATATTATATGGTACAAATAGTATTGAAACACTCACACTTGCGCATGAGCAAATCACTGCACTACTACAAAAGGCAGGCATATCTCTTCACAAATGGTGTTCAAATTCACCACAATTTTTAGAAAATATTTCACAATTTTCAACTGACTCTACGTATGTTATATCTCCAGAAAATCATTCCAATAAAATATTAGGTCTTTGTTGGGACTCTAAATTAGATAGTTTCTCTATTTCAGTACCAGAAATCTCAATAAAAGATTCCTACACTAAGAGACAAGTGCTCTCGATAATCGCTAGTTTTTTCGACCCCAAGGGATTAATTAATCCTGTGATAGTAACTGCAAAAATAATAATGCAAAAAATTTGGCTTTCAAAAATTCAGTGGAATAAAAGTTTAGACTCTACACTCCTAAATGAATGGTTAAATTTTCTCAAACATATTTCAGCACTAAAACATTTAAAAATTCACAGACCTTTTTTTTATTGAAAATTATGTATGTAGTATACAAATCCACGCATTTTCCGACGCTATGCGCTAGTGAAAAGGCATACGCCAGCTGCATTTATATTAGAGTTAATTATATCTCAAGAAATGTCTCTTCCACACTCATCACCTCTAAAAGTAGGGTAGCTCCAATAAAAACATTAACTTTACCTAAGTTAGAACTTATGGATGCTGTTTTATGCAGCAAACTCACTAAAAGAATAGTTGAAATTCTAAATAATAAATTAACTCAAATAGACTCAATAAACTGCTTGACGGACTCAGAAATCGTACTTGCTTGGTTAGGCTCACATAGCTCGAGATGGTCACAGTTTGTTGCAAATAGAGTTTCTGAAATACAAGGAAACCCACAATTTAAGTGGCGATATATAAAGTCAAAACAAAACCCCGCAGATATTGTGTCAAGAGGCATGTCTGCTCCTGAACTTCTAAAATCAAAATTTTGGTTTCAAGGTCCCTCATTTCTACTTAATTATGACTTAGATCTAACTTCTTATGATTCAAAACCAAATGTAAGTAAAATACCCGAAGAAAAGAAAATACTTCATCTAGCACAAGAAAGCCCAATAAGTTTCATTGAAAATTTATCTCTCAAATTTTCAAACTTCTTAAAACTACAACGCAGTATCACACTTATTCTCAGGTACATTCACAATTTCAAGTTTCCAAATGAAAAATATGTTGGACCCTTCTCTGTTTCAGAATTAAAAAATGCTGAAAATTTAATAATAAAACTTTTGCAAAAGGCACACTTTTTCGAGAATTTTCTTAACTTGAAAATAAGGAGATAATTTCAAATAGAACAATTTTAAAACTCAACCCATTCATAGATAATCAGCAAATTATTCGTGTAGGTGGTCATCTAAGGTACTCAGACGTCTCATATGAACAGAAGTACCCATTACTTCTACCCTCTCATAATCACATAGTAAAATTAATGCTGCATAGAGAACATATAAGATTATGTCATGCAGGCCCTCAAAATACTCTTTCCAATTTTCGTTTAAGATATTGGTGTCTAAATGGTCTCAAAGAAACTAAAAGAATAATTAATAAATGTCACGATTGTTTTAAATTTAAAGCACAGACAGCCACACAGTTAATGGCTGATTTACCACAGAAGAACCTCGAAGTTAACGACTTAGTTCTATTAAAGGAAGATAAAGTTCCACCCCTACACTGGCCATTGGCAAGAATTGTTGAATTGTTTACTGGTAAGGACGATAAGGTCCGTAGTGTTAAAATAAAGACTAGAGATGGATATTTTAACAGACCCATTACAAAACTCTGTCCTGTTCCTGTGGACAAAGAAGAAAATTAAAATTTTAAATTTTGTTACATTTAAATGTATTACTCTAGTTTAGGAATAGTTATTTCTTAAATTACATTTAAGTTAAGTTTGCTTACTTTCTCAAATTACTCTATCTTTCGTTTTGAAGTAAATACTTCAACGCGGGCAGTCTATGTTCCAGAACAGAACATATCGTTTTAAAATATAAAATAAAAATATAATTCCTTAGACTTTTCTTAGTGTAGAATAAGTAAAATAGTCATTTCATCAAGTTTGCTCGGGATACCCGACTCATTGGCGCCTCAGCCTCTTAAATAGTTTTCACACCTAAATACAAGAGGGGTAATCTTCACTTTTACGCATTAAGTAGTATTATCAGATCAGTTCCTTCTCACACATCGCCCTTGAGGCATGTGCATTTTAAAACACTCTTAATTCATGTATAAAATATTTTTCTACGCCGAAATCGGGCATTTTTTTCATAACGGTTTTCTCTTTCGCGTGTTATAAAGAAAGAATTATTTGATATTGTATAGTCAGCTACGGCCGTGTTGAGGCTTCTCTACTCTAAAAATAGTTAATTATAAGTCGATAAACTAAAAGTGCTTTTATTTCTCTGGAGCTATATTTGCTCAAATTAACAATCCTTATCCTTCAACGGTCACTGAAGAACCAAACCTATGGAGATACATCCATTCACAAGTCCTTTGAAGTAAGGCTTGGAATTAAAAGATTTCCAACCCTCTTATAGGGAGCCAGTTACAAGGCCCCCACAGTATTTTTAAAATCTGTTGTGTAGTCAGCATGAGAGACAAAAACACAATTGTTAAGCTTCGATTAAGTAGTGGATCTATTCGAAAATATACAAGAAGTAAAAGACATAATCAGCGTAACAAAATTGTTTTCAGAAGACTATCATGTACTTATAAAGTTTCTAATGGAATTACATCGATACTACATCGACAAAATAATGAAAACCAAAAGCACCAAATACATCGACAAAAGAATGAAAACCAATAGCACCAAATTAATACGAAAACTTGGCAAACACATAGGCTTATTCCCTGCATTAAAAACTTCAATGTCGGAAGAAGATTCCGGTTCATTGGTAAATATTTCTTCTAAAGAATAATTAGGTACATTCACTTCTCTGCTTCAGTTGAACTTAAAATGGTTTTATACCCATTTTGAAAAACTAAAACATATTATCTTTAAAACACACCCATCTATTTTCTGTCTACAGGAAAAAAATTTCAAAAATTCAAACCAATGTATATAACTTTCGTAATTATTCATGTTTCTTCAGTAACAGATTAAACCAAAACATTGCCAGTGAAGTAGTAGCAGTTTACGTGGATAAAAAATTCATAAGCACACAGTTACCAGTGACTTCAAATAATATTGAATTAATAACTATCACAATAAATATACATCAAAAAATTTGGTATATGTAATATGTATATCCCACCAAATCAAACTATATCCCAAGAAGATTTAACAACTATTTTTGAACAAATTTCTTAACGTATTGAATTGAAAATTATCGTTGAAGATCTTAACTGCCACAATCCGATGTGGTCTTCTATAAAACTAAACCCGACAGGACGAATTATAGAAGATATTATAACATCCCAAAATCTGAGTCTACTTAACGACTAAAGACCAACCAGATTCAACATACAATATGGCACATTATCACCAATTGATATTTCTCTGTGTGACCAAGTTCTGTCCACTACGTTAACATGCTACGTTCTACCCCACTACCACATTATAATATATTTAACACATCAGAAAACCACAAATATCGAATCCCCCATCTCAAAATGGAATATTAAAAGTGCCGATTGGACTAACTTTACCAAACAGGTCAAACTGGACACTAACAAAATCAACTTCACATCATCAAACGATATTGACAAGTTTTTAAGTACATCTTTACAAACCATCACAGCAGCTGCAGAGACGTATGTAAGAAAAACAAAAATTGTTAAAGAAACATAAACCTTTTCCGTAGTAGACACCTGAATACGGCCAAGCTACAAAAGTGTACAAGAAAACTTTTAATAGAATAAAGCATCATAAAACAGACAAAAATATAACGGACTACAAAAAACGAAGAGCTGAGTCAAGATACATTCTAAAAAAGAATAGAAAAGAATCCTGGAAATAACTTAAGGAAAATCTATGGCAAAAGCAGACCATATAACATTCCTTTTCTAGCAAAAAATAACAAAATAATTAATTGATGGATTCGACCGTTACTTGATGGAAATTCATTTTATGTAACAATAAAACACTGAAAACTTTGTTTTCAAAACTTCCACAAAATTTATTTTAAATTCTTATCACTACAGCTGTTTCGGCTGATTGCCTTTCTCAAGTGATCTGTTTTTGGCATGGGTTTACACTTTATAGTCTCTAATGAAATAGGTTGAGGAGGGGAGAACTGTTTGTCTCAAGCTGGTCATTCAGAATTATATCTGTGTTTTTTAATTTGTTAATTTCCATAGATTCTAACAAATAGCTTAAGGCCTTTATTTTGAATGTGTAGAATTTTAAATTCGTCATTAAAAGAATGATTATGATCTAGAAGGTGAAGTGCGTATGTAGAATCTGTTTTTCTATTATTGAAAGCCCTTTTATGTTCTGCTATTCGTTTATTAAAATTTCTACCTGTTTGAACAATGTAAGTTTTTGGGCAGTCACCACATTTAAGTTTGTACACACCACTGTGTAAGTGTTTTTTATGTTGGCTCTTATTGTTTTTAATATATTTGCCTAGGTTGTTATTTGTTCTGAAAGCTGGTGTTATTCCTTTCTTTTTTATGTGTTTGGCTATTTTTGTTGATATTTTGCCTGTATATGTGATCGAGCAGAAGGTACTGGGTTTTTCTCTGGTGGTGGAAATACTAAGTTCAGGGCTTTCTTGTGTAGTTTTTGATTTAACATTTTATTAATTGTTTGTTCGTTGTATCCATTGTTTACTGCTATTTGCTTAATGATATTTAATTCTGTGTCCTTTATCCTTCTGTAAATCTAATGTCCTTTATCCTTCCAGTGGGTTTCAAATAGACCTACAATGGCATAATTGTGTATCTCGTTTTCCACTACATCCAATTTTCCGGGTTCCAGCAATCCTCGAACATTCCACGTACCAATTTTAAGGGTGCTCCATATTTTTATGTTTATTCCAGACTCAGAGTTTCCATGGCGTGCCTGGTTTCTCACAACATCATGGCCGGTAGCCCATTTCACACCATCAGCCCCGGACGCTGATTGGCGCCAATTGCTAGTTGGATCGCTCGGCATACTGATATGTTTAGAGGTCATCTTTCATGATAGTTCTTGGGGCAAAGTAACGCAGTGGGGCCCCACTTCCTTCTGCGTGGTAGAAAATAGTTTAGAGTAAGGAAAGAGAATAATGACCCGTCCGCCCTCGAAAACCTAATAGCCAATCGGGGTCGGAAAAACAAGAGTTGGCCAAGAGAGGCCGATAGGAAAGATAAAAGACATTTTACTCAAGACTAGTTGAAGGAGAGTAAAATGTGAAGGTTCTCATGCAGCGCCAGAAAAAACTCTACATCTATTTAAATATAAAAAATTTTAATTTTTAATATTTAAATATAAAATTTTTAATTTGTTTCAAAAATAATATCAGATTTGTAGGTATGGTTTTAACCAAAAGTTCTGGAAAAAACATTAAGAAGAACTTAAAAAATTATACCAAGCAGGATTAAATTTTATGTAAACTATTTTCAGCAAAAACTGTTGAGTGAATCAAAATACACTATAAGATGTGTATAAATCTATAGTCAGATCCAAACCCGACTATGGTGCGATAGTTTATTCATCAAGCAAAGTATCAGTATTGAAAACCATAAAAACTGTTCAAAACACAGCTCTACGAATAGCTACAGGTGCGTTTCGAACTACACCAGTTGAAAGTTTACAACGCTTAACAGGAGAACCACCCCTGAGTTTACGATGCAAATACCTTCCTCTCTCATATGGTTCTAAAAAGATATACACTGACGCATCCAAATCTTCAGACGGTGTTGGTACAGCCATCCTCACACCCAATACATCCTTAAAATTCAAATTCAATCCTATTACTTCATCATACGCTGAAGAGTTGTTTGCAATAGTACAAGCAGTTATCCACATAAAAAAATCGAAACAGACCCCGTCCCTCATAATAACTGATTGACTAAGTTCAATTCGCACTATCAAAAGTTTATATACCAATAATCCAATTGCCTCTATATTCAATCAGAAACAGAGATTCTAAATAATAATAAGATCACTGTTCATGTTTGTTTCATCATATTTAGGTATACAAGGAAATAAACAAGCAGATGAACTAGCCCGCTTAGCATCCTTCATCCAGGACTCCATTCTTATTAATGAGGTTTCTTCAGATGACTTCGAGTCAAAAATAAAATATAAAGTGTTAAGTGCGTAGCAAAATAAGTAAAGTGCATCACAAAATAAACTCAAGCAACTCTAACAATTAGTGAAACCGTGGCTCCAACCCACAGCAAATAGACACGACCAAGTGAGAATAACATGTTTGCGACTAGGACACAGTAATTTTACACATAAACACCTCCTTACGCGAACTGTGCTGCCAATGTGTAAAAATTTTCAAGTAATACTCTCCGTGAAGCATAGACTAACTCAGTGGAAAACATATGAAACAGCAAGAAAGAAGCACACTATCCCAAATAATATAAAGGAAGCCTTAGGAAAAAACATAAATATTAAAAACACAATAAGTTATCTTAAAGACTCAGGACTGTATCAATTATTGTAATTTTTCTTACTTTACCTGTATTGTATTTTATGTCGCTAATAACCCTTGTGGTTACAGCGTAAATAAATAAAAAAAGTACATTAGGGATTTAAAATCCACAACAAGTATTATTCTCTAAATTTGGTACTTGATGGCAGCTAACAATAAGAAAGAGACACATAGAATATCTAAAAACACGAAGAATACTGAATTAAGTATGAAACGAAAATAATTAAACCAAAAACAAATGTATTTAATATTAGCAGAAGACAAACATAAAAGTCATAATATTTGAGAACACCGAAATAGCAGTAACTTGGGGGTACTTTTGGACGAAAATGAGAGATTTGAAAAAAACAATAAAACTATATAATTTAGTAAACAATATAGTGTGTAGAAAATCTGTGTATGTATCTGTGCGAAAGGAGATTCTATACAAGTTGATAATATAATTTAAATAAATATTGTGCAAAATGTAAACTTAATATGATTACTAGCTGTAAATAAATATTTTAACTTTGCAGGAAAAATTAACATTTTTAGATAAACAAATCGATGCAAAAGGCAGTTGCGCATTAAAATAATACGAAAAAATCTTTTTTTTTACTGCAAAAATGTAGCAAAGTAAAGCAAAAAACTACCCTGAGCAGAATAAAGATACCGAATAATTGCCCAATTTTGTCATGTTTTTTCTCTGTTACCCTCGGTTCCAGTCCCCTTTTATTTGACGTCTCGTACGTCAAAGTCTCAATAATAGCAACAAAAACAGGATCTAATGTTCCTTTGGAAATGCCTCTATATTCGTTTTTTATGGTTTTGTATTAGTCATCTCCCCAATTTTAATCAGCCGTTTAACGTCACAGTACGACGACACCCTTACGTCCCACCATAAAAGAGACAAAAATAACCAGAAGGGATATTAGAATCGTTGTCTTATAAGATACAACAGGGGCTCATTCACCAAATACGCCGTTCTCTTGCTGTTTTAAACACACTATATTTCACTGTACAATGAAAATTACATGAAAATCCAAGCAGATATCAACATGTAAATCAAGAATATGTTCTAAGCAAAAATTTATAAAATTAAAGAATATAAACTTATCAAAAGTTAATAACATAAAGTTAAATGCAAGCATAATATTTAAAAGATAATTTATTTTAAAATATAAGAGGTAAATTTTAAACTAACACGAAAATTAAATAAGAAATTAAACTACTAAGCAATTGCAGCAGCTGTTGTTAATAAATCGTCATATTTATTTTTTAAATTCGTTATTTCCGTATCGCTATTTTCATCCGAATAACTTTTATGAATTATTAAAAATACTCAGCAAGAAAATTATTAAACATTCTTACCTTATTCGCAAACATCTATTTTGTAAATATACAGAATTGTTTCTTCTTTAAGATGATATCTTCTACTGAGAGTAGAAGACGTCAACTAGTCATAGCAGCTCGAAATTGATCAGCTGACGTTAGACCAGTCCATTTTCTAAGACGGAGAATCTTCCCAAGACCGTTAAAAGAGCTTCTGCAATATAATATCCCTCATCCATTCTTGCTTGTTTTCTTTTTTTTATTTAAGATTTTCACGTAAAAGTATGGTAAAAGATGTCTTCATTTCGTTTCACTATTTTATGCTGCTACTAGTGTTTTTAAATGTTTTCGCAAAATTCTTATTAAGCTTTGTTTTTACTTTTTCCAGGAAGTTGTTTTTCTTTGAGCCTTATTTTCTTGTGAATTATTTTGAATCGTATGTTGATATTTACAACTAATAAATTATGAGACGAGAAGACATCTTTTGTTTCTGTTCATAAAATCAACATTATTTCCCTCTAGTCTAGAGTATCACTGTGTGCTTTTCGTGTATAAAGTCTTCCTGGATGTAATTTTAAAAATGGATTTATTACAACCATATCCGTGTGTTGGCAAAATTGGATCATTATTTCTTCTCTGTCGTTTCCTGTGATAACATTATGGATAGTTTTTTTCAGTTTAAGTAATCTTCAGGAGTCAGATAGAAAGTTTCTATTGGATGTCAGTGCGTAGACTTTAATGATGTTTATATTAGAAGGGACTAAATTAATTTTTCATAACACATCTCTGTCTTATAAGGACGCCATTTCTATTTCTTGTTCATCTCCCGAATAAATGACATGGTCTTCATGTATAATTATTACTTCAGAATCTACCCATCTAACTTGTATGCATTGCAGAAAATGATTTGCTATCTTGTCTGCTTGGTACATGCTTTGAATGTTCCACTTATTAATCCTTTTCACTTTAGGGACGTTTATAGGCTGACAGGGGGTCTCGGGGGAGTCTTCTCGTCCTCTCCCAATTAAAGAGTCCTCGGTACTTATCACCATTTCTTTTGGATTTTTTTCCTGGATCGCCAGGAATATAGTATCCTGGAGATATACTTACGGATCTTTTATGTGGTAGTCATCTCGTGGCTTTCAATAATTCAACGTGGTTAAAAAATGTAGCTCTTATACCAATAATCGTTGGGTTACTAGAGTTTGTAGTAGAAGGATATATAGTGACCCTTTTGCCCTCGAAGTCCTAATAGCCATTCAGGGTCGGAAGAAACAAGAGTTAGCCAAGGGAGATTGATAGGAAATATTAAAGACATTTTACTCAAGACAAGTTGAAAAAGAGTAAAATGTGAAGGCCCTTATGATCTGCAAGGTGCGTTTCATAAGAGTATTGATACACTTTGTGTTCCCGCTTATACCTCGGAGTGTGGACTACAGACTGTATGGCTCGTCCAGCATGTCATAGCATTTTACAATGTACATACCTTAACTTCATAGCCTGACCTGACAGAATTACTCCTGATACCAACAACAAGATCAGCAATGCCAATACAGCATGGTAATACAATTTTTTGTAACGGCTTATGATTAAATGTTAATTATTGAAAATATGATTACTGACTTGTAACTGGTTCTACCCATAATTTGGTAAGTAATAAAGAATAAGTAATATAAACACCAGTTATTGAGTATATCCATCACAATCGGAGTTAGGTATATTTCAACTTTTTTAAGCACTGAGTAGGTTGCAGATGTTTACATGAATCAATTGAAGTATTTAATGTATTATACGGTAGAAGCGCTATATTGAAATGTACTCTACTGTATCAACATTTTTGATAAAATAAAAAACATTTGAAAATTAATTACAGAACATTTGTTTTTTTTTTGGTCTAAAAATATGGTTTAGAAAAATTATAATAGTTTTAAGGATTATTGTAAAGGCATAATATTACATAATAAAAATGAGTGTAATTATGGTATATCTACTATAATTATAGTATAGTTGCTAATAATGGCGCCACTGATGTTTGATTCAAATTTTATAACGCGTCACGGTATAGGGTTAGCAGTGACAAAATCGAATATATAAATTTGGACGTAAAAATCAGGTAAAATTTCCGAACGCGATATTCGATCAAACCATCTGAACGTCCATTTAAAAATAAGCAAATCGGCATTTTTATGGATTCGAAAAAAATTATTAACCATACTGTCCGAAACATGCTGTTACCTAATCTGAGAAAATACACCAAAATTAATTGAAGAACATTTTCCTTGGAATTAATAGCGTAACCTAGCAAGTTGAAAATTTGATTGCCATTATGCGAAAAAATTTAAAATAAACATAAAATAATTACTCTTTATAAAGGTTCGTTTTTATCCAAAAATATATAACAAACATCTTACAGTAATTACCGTCTATATCTTTCTAGTAGCACCAACTGAAATATGCCTATCAATATATACTGAGTGAGTTTTTGTGCGACAGTGGTCTGTAATTCCATTATGGTACAGACTATCCAAAAAAGATATTTAGAAAAAATTTAGGTTGATATAATAATTCATATATAAAATAATATAATATATGATTGATTTAAATAGATAGAAAAAATGAGATTCTCCAGGCTTGAAGAATATATATACTCCTATACGGTGATTAATAACTACGTGGTAAAGCAAACATTTTTTGAGTGGGACACACTATCTATTCTCTCATATTTCAATTATTCCTCTCTAATCACTGTTTTTACAATATGAAGTTTTACGCTACTATATAGGATATTCATCAAATTTTGTCCATGTTTTATTTTAACATCGCTATGAAATAAGCACCCTGTTAACAAAAAAAGCTCCTTACCAAGAAAATTTTATAAATATACAAGGATTTCCACAGTTTTCACTGTATTCCTTCACTCAACCGTTTTCTCCAATTTTTCCTGTTTATCCAGTCCCCTTCCTGTAGGTTTCTTCTACTCATTGCTTCGTCCACTTCATCTCTGAAAGATCTTTGGGGTCTGCCTCTCTTTCTTCTTCCTATCGGGCTCCACTCTGTTATTCTATTTATTCACCGATTTTGGTCTGCTCTTCTGACAGGTCCGTACCAGGTTAACCTCTTCTGTTCGATGTAGTCTATTATGTCGGAATTCATTCCAATTCTCCTCTTAATCTCCATGTTATTTATTCTATATCTTCTTGTTACTCTGCAGCTTCTCCTTAGGAATTCCATCTCTGTTGCTCTTATTTTGTTTTTGGTTTTCTTATTTATTGTTCAATTTTCACACCCATAAGTGAGTATACTTCTTGTCATGGTATTATATATTTTTTTCTTTGCTTTCATGCCCATGTTCTTATCCCATAGTACCGGGTTCAATTTTCGTATGCAGTCTCTTGTTTGTCCTAGTCTATTTTTTATATCTTCCTCCGTTGTTCCTTTATTTGATATTATGAAGCCTAAATACTTATACTTGTCTGTTCCTTTGATTTGTTTACCTTCGTCTATTTCCAGCTGTTTTATTACTGTATTCTCCGTTGTTAGGTATTCAGTTTTCTTTAGGTTTATTTCCGTCCCATTCTTTGTATATTCCTGCTCCAGTTTTCTCATCATAAAACTGAGGTCATCCTCGTCTTGTGCGATCACTATTTGGTCGTCGGCATAACTTAGCGTATATAGATATTCGTTCCTTACTGGTATACCCATTCCTTCGCACTTTCTTTTCCATGGTTTCAGGGTTTTTTCCAGGAATATTTTGAACAGGGTGGGGGATGTGGAGCAACCCTGTAGTAGTCCCTTTGTTGTCTTAAATGGACTGCATATTCTATTGCCCGTTTTGATAGCTACTTCGTTATTCTTGTAGAGTGCTTTTACCGCGTTTATTAATCTTCGTGGAACTTCGATGTCTTCCATTGCTTCCCATAGTTTGGTTCTAGGTATTGAGTCATATGCCTTCTTAAGATCAACAAAAGCCAGATGGACGAATCTATTTTTGGCCATTCTTTTTTCTATTAGTTGTTCGACCGTGTAAATGTGATCTAAGCATGCTTTCCCCGCTGTAAAACCTGCCTGGTCTTCTCCAATTTTATCTTGTATATATATTTCTAATTTTTCCTTTATGGTCTTTCCATACAGTCTGCCTATAGACGATATAATGCTGATTCCCCGATATTTTTCGCAGTTTTTTCTATTTCCTTTCTTGTATATTGATGTCATACATGCTTGGGTCCATTCTGCCGGTAAGTCTTCTCCATTCAGTGCTCTCTAAAACATTTTATGTATTATACGGAATAACTTTTCCGATCCGTTTTTTATCAATTCATTTGGTATTCCGCCGGGACCTTCTGCTTTTTTGTTCTTTAGAGTTTTGATCGTTCTTTTTACCTCAGCTAGGCTTAATTCGATTTCGTCATGTGTGTAGATTTCTATTCCGTCTATTTCTGATTCTTTGAATTCGGGGCGGTCTTCGGTTAGCAATTTTTTATAGTATTCTTGCCATTCGTTTTCTTTGATTTGACCGATCTTGATTTTCTCTGTCTTATTTCTTTGGAGCGACTTTAAGATACGCCATGACTCTGAATTTCTCATTCCTCCGATGTGCTGTTCTATCTCTGTGCATGTTTTTTCCCATCTTTCATTTTTTTCATTTGCCACTTTTCTTTTCACTTCTTTATTTTTTTTCCTGTATAGTTCCAAGTCCTCATAGTTTTTTGTGTTCAGGTATTTTATATGGAGTTCTTTTTTCTCTTTTATGCATGTTAGTGTGTCTTCGGTTAATTTCGTAGTTTGGTGGGTGTATTTTTGGTCCACTTCTCCAAGAGCTCCTAGGGCTGCTGTCTTCATGCAGGTTTTTATGTGTTCGTATGTTTGTTCTAATGATTCATACCGAAACTCTTTTAACTTTTGGTCCAATCTTCGCTTATATAGGTCTTTTATTGAGTCTTCTTCTAATAAATTGATTTTAAATTTCTTTTCTTGTGTTGAGCACGTATTGACAGGTGTAGCCGGAGCCGTAACTTGGTCAGACTCTTCCTGGGTCGGTTTCTGTTGGGTCCATATGAAGGGGAATTCCATCCAAGCGATTACTAGTTTGTGATCTGTGCCGCATTCTGCGCCTCGCTTTACTCTCACGTCTTCTATTTTTATCGAGCTTTCGTGGTTTACTATAACATAATCAATAATAGACTTCAATTTTCTTGTTTCTTGTGTCCAAGTGTATTTGTGTATGTCTTTATGTTTGTAGAAGCCGTTTGTGATCTTTAAGTGGTTTATTTCGCATAGCTCAATCAATCTCTCCCCGTTATCGTTCATTATATCTTCTCCAAATCTACCAACTGTTCTCTCGTTTTCTTTTCTTCCTGTTCTTCCATTTAGGTCACCAACGATAATTATTTCTTGGTTCTTCTTTCTCTTTTCGATTTCTTCTTGCAGTTGTTCTATAAATTGTTCTTTTTCTGCAATTGGGCTGTCTTCTGTTGGACCGTATACTGCTAGTAAGATAATTTGTCTTCCGTATACTTTTAAGTTAAGCTTGGCAATTCTTTCGTTTATTGGTTCCCAGTTTTCGATTGCGTGTTCTTATTTCTTTTTCAGTATAATTGCAATTCCTGCTTTTGCCCTTTCTTTCTTATCAATTCCGCTCCAACAGTGAATGACTTCTCCCATTTTTTCGGTACCGTTTCCTTTCTTTTTCGTCTCAGTCATTATCATTATATCTAGTTTTATTCTTTCGAATTCTGCTATTACCTCTTTGTCCTTTGTTCGCCATCCTTGTACGTTCCATGTGCCGAGTGCGAGTTTTCTCTTCTGGCTTTTCTTTCTTGTTGTTGTTGTTATTTGGTTGAGTTTTGAAGCTGGGCTTCTTTCACTTAAAGCAAAACTGCCCCCCCCCCCGTATCTGATGGGGCTCCCTCCTTCAGAGGTGTGAGTTACCACCCGGGGATTAATCTTTGTTTTTTTCATTTTGCCCTTTGTTTTTCAGCTCTTGAGGTTTTTTCTATGTGCCAGGTTGCTAACGCCTGACGCCAGAACCCCCTTTTGGAGGACCTAGTATGCAGCCGCCCACTCTGGGTCAGACGCTGTTCGTAGCCGTCCACTCTGGATCAGCCGCTACTATTGATTTTATACAATCCCTAAAATCCAGGGATGCCACTTCCGCCATCCGCGCCGTACCGAAGATCTTCTTCTCCGCCGTGCCTACCGTTGTGGTCTTCACCTGTATCCCTAGGCAGGGGTCCGTGTTATACCCCACAGAACTGGGTCCCAACCTAAACTTAGTCATCTATTCACTCCGGCCTACTGAAGTGATAGATGTCCACCCCCGCGGCTTGGACGCGCCAGGTTGGAGTTACCCACGTGAGCGATAGAGAAGATGAGTCTGTGCTCCGTGAGCCGAGTTAATGGGCATGTATGATTCCATACCCAAAGGCAAGAAAGTTTTAATAAAACATTTATAATTTTCGATTGTGACGAGCAATTAATAATAAGTAAAAGGCCACTTGAAAAAATGACAGTTTTTATATTATTATCCTTTTAAGCAGTCTGTGTGACATGTCTATTATTTCCTTCTATAGAATTTCATTCTCATTTTTAAAACTAAGGACAATATCTGGGTATTAGGAAAAAATTCGAGAAATTTTCTACTTGCTTCCAGAAACAACGATTTATTTAACGGAAGGGGCCAAACAAAAGAGCTTTTGAAAAATGAATAAATTATGTTGCTGGCACTGGGTCAGTTACCAACAAAAATGCAATGACTAACAATAATTGTGGTATAAAGGAAATTTAAGTCTAAAGTAAATATTCAAAATGTCCACAGCCAAAGTCTATGCAAGTTTGTAACCGATTTTCAAATGACCGAGTCGCAGTTCTTAACATTTGAAAGCAAATATTATTAAAAGCTTTTCTGATTATATTTTTATACCATCTGGCATTGTTGAAAGCGTCTGGTACACAAGGTTTTTTATACAGCCCCATATAAAAAAATCAATTTTTTACAATTCTGGTGATTGCCGTGGCCAAACAGTTGGTCCTCTATTGCCAATCCACCCGCCGAATAAGAGGAACGTGATGAACTGGAGCACCGCCGTGTAAATACCACAAACTTCGTCGAATATTAAGTGGAACATTTTGCAGTAGTAATGACAAATGATTATTCAGAAAATACAGATATATAGTACCATTCACACGGCTGTCAAAAAATATGGGCCAATGATTACTAGTAGTTCCTACTACTTACTAGTAGTAGGAAAAAGTCATAACGACATATCGTGAAAACAAAAAATTTTACCTTGTAAAAGTTGTGGGAAATTCGATTTTTAGAAAAATGAGCCCGGTTCCACCAGTAATTTTCTATTTCTTTTATCTTTCTCATATCTGCATCTCATATGCCATTTTCAGTACATAAAAGGCACTAGAAATTTTATTTGTTTTTTTAAATAAAATAAAGGTTTATATATTTAAAAAATATGCGAAAATCGTAATTTTTTTGTAGTTAACCCTATATACAATGATTTATGTTAAAATTATTTGAAAACCAAAACACATAGTTTAGCTTATTATGTAAACTAATTATTTAAATAATCCTTCTATACGTTTATTTCATAGCAATGTCTAAACAAAAATTGCCATAACTCGTAAAATACCTTGTATAGTACTGTAAAACCCCATAATTTAAGAACAGGGAATTTAAATTTAAAGAGGAAGATGCGAAAATATACAAGGTAACCTAATTAAAAAATTGTATCTTTGCTTTACCACGTAGTTATTAACTACGCTGTCGAATTCGGCATATTACCCAAGCCTACATAAGTTTTTGGATATTCTGTACCATGATGGAATTATCATTATTATTAATAAAAAAGTTGACGATTTTGTAAAAGTTGTATAGTTTTTGTATTCACATTATAAGATTCAGTCTATTTTCCTTGTCGCAGATAAAGGCAGGAAATAAACGAGAACTTGAAAATTAAAATAAACATAGTTTTGAATACAAAATATTTTAATAAAATTACTTATTTCCAAAGGCATATTTATGGCGTGGCAGGAGTAGCACAATGCCGCAGGCCCCTGCCTTGAAGGGTCCCCCAAACCCGAGCTCATATGTGAAATAATGTTTTTAACAAAATTTACTAAAAGGTATAAATTCTGTATAAGTACTTAAAAGCAGTTACCTTTAGATTTAGAACCAATATACAAATTCAAATAAATAATAACGATTTAAAAGCATTCATACAAAACCGATCAATTTTAGAACCAATACTTTGGTTGCTTTATTACAGGTATTTAAATTTCTAAAAGGTCTATGACGACAGCGGTAGCTGATGACGAACAAAGCAAATTCACGGATTTTTCATCAGTTTTTCCTTACATAACTTTCAAAACCTTCAAATGTCTATATAAGACTGTAATATAAAATCAATGATTTGCTCACAGACTGGTCTATTAACACTTAGTTAATTGAAGTACATTTTTTATTGTGCTTGCAGTTTAACGACGTATGGTGTTAGGGGATGTCCTAGATTTTTATGCAAGTAAGTATGTATTAAACATTTTTCGTAATTTTACTGTGCTAAAGCAAAGTAAAGTTAATTGTGAAAGTTAAATATCAACATGTCTAGTTCTAATAAATATCTTAAGTGGCATCGGAAAACGAAAGAGAAAAATAAAATCTGATGAAAAAAAAAATAAAAGTTACCTAAAATTAGTCTTTAAGTAAAATTAGTACTTTAAGAATGAGAATGAGAATAAGTTTTTGATGAAAAAAACAAGTAAAAAGTGTTCTAAAATTAAAAAAAATTATTAAACTAAATGTAAACTAAACTAAACTAAAAAAAAATACTTCCATTAAAATCATAAATGTGTTGCTTGTGTGACTCCATTTCAAATAGGTAAAAGAAATAAATTTGACTTACTCACAATCAATTTAATTTTACCACCCAAAACGACTGGTTTCGCTTTCTAAAATTTGCAAAATATCTTCAGGTCAAACGGTACAAAGTAAATTAAATGCTGAAATTATAAAAAGACCATATTAGGGTGCTGCCTTTTAAAGATATAGATCAAAAAAGTTATAGTAATTATGCCAATATTAGATGTCTGTGTTTATTAATATGCATAAATTTGATTTAGCACACAAAGTAAAAAACCCACAAATTGGTTTGGAATTAATTGTTGAATTGTAATAAATTAGAAATAACAAAATACTACTTACATTCCGGTACAAGTATTTTTAAATAAAGATTCGTGATACATAGTTCAAACTATTCTGTATTGCTGATAATGTGTGATCTTCGGTCAATGTTGTAACTTCTGACAATTAACGAGGAAGTTTCTTGAGGGGAGAGATGTTAACAGATTATATAGGATTAAGGTATATGTGATTGTTTGTTAAATGAAATAGTGATGTTATATATTATTTAAATTACTAAAGTTATTTATATTTATTGAGGAGATATATTTTAGAAACATATCAAATGGTTCATATGATTTCCTACAATTTTTGGTAAGTAGATCAGCAATTTCTCGAATAGGAGCTAATTTATCTCGTTGTATTCTTTCTGCTCTCGTATCCAAATTATCAAAGCGAATATACTTCAAAATACTTATAAATCTATCCCGGCTTAGAGATGTTGTATAAATAGGACGCGTAAATGCATTATTTGTATTGGACCATATATCATGCACCTTCTCATGAGACTCTCTGAACCTTCCACATAATATATGTAAGTATACCAAAGAAAGCACGCCGTTCGACTAGATCAACGTCAATCCAATCCTTCATTTTTGTCTCGTTCTTACTATTATACGCAGCTATGAACTCAATAGCTCTCTTATTGTTATACTCGAGAATCATTGACATTATGCTATCAGAAAAAGTAAATTGAAGGCATCCCTGCATGTCTCAATATTTTGACTTTTCGTAGTTAGACTATGTTTTTCTGTAATAAATTACATACCAACGTCTTACCCTTTTTTGAAGCTAACTAACGCCATGTTCGTCCTTCGCACATAACATCAGACGCGTTAGATCTTTTACTATTTGTACTTTCAGAAGTTGACGCTAAAACTTCCTCGTTCTCGAGTTCAGTAATTGATAAATTACCTTCATATGCTTCTGGCTCACAACCGTCATTATCACTCGCTTCACTATGACTTTCATCCAGCTCAGCAAAGTCATGTTCTTGGCTATCTGATAGGAGTAAGGCATACAACTCAGGTTTACTTAAAGGTTAATTCTTTTTCCACATTTTGATATAATACTGCACACTTTAAGATCGATTTTTGAATTAAATTTATAAACAAACGTGAAATACCGCTTTACACCAAAGTAAGACCTCTTGTCTCGGACGTTCTCATAGAATATGCCTATTAGACACTACATTTACTCCCAAGGTTAACTTCTATCTACTAATATCTCTACAAACATAATCATTTGGCCTTGAATACGTTCACTGGTAAACAGAGACGGCTGCGTTTTACGTGTACCTACAAACATATTGCAAATATTCTTCGAAATCCGAAGACCGGGTCAGGACTGACCCGGCGTCATAGATGTTACGTAGAGGAAAAACTGTAGTTTGAATGTTCACGAATGATACACGAAAAAATAGATTGAAACAAATAAGGAGAACTTACGATCAATCCGATTTGTAAAAAAAATATTTCATGAAATGTTTAGAAATCGGTGAATTTCGGGTCACGCCTGACCCAGTCTTCGTATCTTAAAGGTTAAGTGATAATGGTAGTGGTATACCTACCATTTGGCTTTAAAGTTCCAAATTATACGGCACCCAAGCGATTTTGATTTTAGTAGCTTCCATTGACTGTAGCGAGTGTCACTGGTTCACATATTAACCAAAAAAATAATATTGGCGCGCATATCAGGCCGGTTTATGTTTGGCCGGTAAATAGTGCGACCAGTGGTACTCGCCGCCTACATACTTTTTCGTGTGAATTGAGTAAATACACAATAACAATTAAAATCGCGGGCGCGGTCTTCAGATATTAACTGGCCCCTTCAATGAAAAATTCGTTATTATATATGAAAACACAACTGCCTAGAATTCAGGAGAATCCCTCTGATTTATACTAGAAGGTCAATCCGGGTCATCGTTTCGACCTTTTCTTTCAGGTAAATTTTCTGCCAGCTGCTAGCTCTCAGCTCTCAAAAGATGGTTCCTCCTGGAACCTTGTCGGGACTGCAACTGGAACGGTATGTTGGTATCGGCAACTGGACCCTCTTTTACAACTTCCAGTTGTATAAAAATGACAAGGGACGGTTTTCTCTCCGCACCAGTAACTATGCGGATTGCAACAGACTAACACCTGGACTTCGGTGTCTTTAAAGATCTCCTCCACCATATTTCAGATAACCCTCCAATCTAATTGGCGGCACTCCAACTTTGGCATGGCTAACTTTTGCACGTGGGACTCTAGTACGTGCTCTCTTAATTGAAGTAAGGCTTCCCATACATCTCGGTAGGTAGGTTGGTCACGGGCAGTGTCTTTTGTTACCAGGTAGAAAAGGTAACGTGATGCATCTTCGAGTTTCAGAGTTTTACCGGGAGCTGGCACTTGGCATTGAAGTTCTGCAACTCGACCAAACTTCCTTCGAAAAACGGATGCCAACCCTGGTGCGTCTTTGATACTGGCCGGGATGGTAAGGGCCAGCGAGTAGTCATCGGGAAGCGCGAGTAGATCTTGCTTTTCTTCAGTGGTAACACCATGTCTTGCTTTACCCGTACCTCCATAGGCACCCATGAATTCCTCAAACGTGAGGTCAGACACATCTTGGACTTGGTTTACTCCCACTTCTTCATCTACGTCGTGGTCACCTTCGAAAGACGCCAGCCGGTTATGGTGTACTATCATTGGCTTCTCCCTCGGAATCTTGCTTATTCGGTAGATGACATCGTTGATCTTTTCCATAATTAAGTATGGGCCTTCCCAAAACTGCTGCAATTTGGGAGAACAACCTTTTCGTTTCTTGGGATTATACAGCCATACTTTGTCGTTCTTCTTAAAGCAACCCTTTTCGGCTTGTGTATCGCACCGTTTCTTCATTCTGTCGCTAGCGATCTGAAGGTGGGAACGGACAAACTCATGAACATCGTCCATTCTTCTTCGTAATTCGATCACATAATCTTCACCTGCTACATCTTCTCCAGGTCGACACCCAAACTCTAGATCACAAGGTAGTCGCATTTCGCGTCCGAATAGGACTCTGGCTGGTGTCTGGCCTGTTGATTCGTTAACAGCAGATCTGTAGGACATTGTGAAGAACGGAAGGTATTGGTCCCAGTCTCGCTGATGATCGGACACCATCTTTGTCAAATACTTGCCAACTGTCCTATTCATTCGTTACCATACCATCCGATTGCGGATGATACGCGGTAGTTCTTGTTTTCTTCATGCCTAGTCTATCACATATTCCTTGGAATAGATCGCTTTCGAAGTTCCTGCCTTGGTCACTATGGATCTCCAAAGGCACTCCAAATCGGCTGATATATTCTTGGATCAACTTATCTGCAACGGTGGCGGCCTTCTGGTCTGGAAGTGCGTAAATCTCGACCCACTTAGTGAAGTAATCCATTACTACCAACATGTACTTGCCTCCATTTTCACTTTCTGGAAATGGCCTGGCGATATCCAAAGCTATTCTTTCAAACGGGCTTCCAACATTATATTGTTTCATAGGAGCTCTCCTTTTTCGGTAAGGCCCGTTACTCGTAGCACAAATAGTACATTTCTTACACCAGTCTTTTACGTCGTCGGAACTGTTCATCCAATAAAACCGTTCCCGAATTCGCTGAAGGGTTTTCTTTACACCAAAATGCCCTCCTGATGGACTGTCGTGTAACTGACGAAGTACTTCGGCTATTCTGCTCTTTGGGATCACCAACTGTCTTCTCTTCTCTGAACCGTCATCATTTTCCAGGACTCGTTTGAGCAAGCCATCTTCCATGATAAATGAGTCCCACTGGGCCCAATACGTCTTAACTACTGAGCGTAGGTTTGATATTTGTTGCCAAGGTGGTCGACGGTTTTCCTCTTTCCATTTTCGGATTTTCTGTATAACTGGATCTCTCTCTTCTTCTTCCCTTATCTTAGTAGGCGTCCAGTCGTCGTTGACAATCGTCGTTCTTAGCACTGCTGCTTTCTTGGATTCCGTTTTGTTGCAGTGGGAACACTCTGCTGGGCATGGACTTCTGGAAAGAAAATCAGCGTTTCTGTGGCTAACTCCGGCCCGGTGCTCAATCTTAAAATCGTATTCTTGGAGTCGTTCGATCCATCTGGCTATCTGACCCTCTGGATTCTTAAACTGCATCAACCATTTAAGGGCGGCATGGTCGGTTCGGATTAGAAACTTCCTACCATAAAGGTATTGATAGAAGTGCTCTACTGATTTTACTACTGCTAGAAGTTCTCTTCTCGTGACACAATAATTCCGCTCAGGTTTTGAAAGAACTTTACTAAAATATCCGAGGACTCGTTCCTGTCCTCCTTGAATCTGAGACAGCACTCCTCCAATTCCCACATTACTTGCATCTGTATCTAAGATGAACTCTCCTTCTGGCAGTGGATACCCTAAAATTGGTGCTGTTATTAGATGTTTTTTTAAGGTCTCAAAGGTATTTTGGCAGTCTGTATCCCAGCGGTATTCTCTTGCTTTCTCTGTAAGTCGCGTTAATGGCTTAGCGATATCTGCAAACTTCTTAATAAACCTTCGGTAGTAAGTACATAGTCCAAGAAAACTTCTCACTTGGTGTTTGTCAGTTGGTTTTGGCCATTCCTTAATGGAATCGATTTTTCCCTTATCCATGGCCACTCCTTCTTTACTGACTATATGACCCAGATAATTGACTTTACCTTGAAATAACTGGCACTTCTTGGGGTTTAGCATCAATTGGGCAGCTTTAAGTCGATTAAAAACGTTTTCTAAATTCCTCAAATGATCTTTGAATGTCTCCCCCAAGACGATTATGTCATCTAAATAAACCAGGCATGTTTTCCAAGATAACCCTCTTAACACATTTTCCATAAGCCTCTCAAATGTCGCAGGAGCATTACAGAGTCCAAATGGCATAACATTGAATTGCCACAATCCAGATCCTGTGGTGAAGGCTGTCTTTTCTTTATCTACTGGGTCCATTTCTACCTGCCAGTATCCAGACTTCAAATCCAAAGTAGAAAACAATTTACTTCCAGCCAATGTGTCCAATGTGTCATCGATCCGAGGCAGAGGATAACTATCTTTCTTGGTAAGGTTATTCAGCAAACGGTAATCCACACAGAACCTCGTCGTTTCGTCTTTCTTCTTAACCAGGACCACCGGAGAGACCCATGGGCTCGTAGAAGGTTCTATCACCCC
This sequence comes from Diabrotica undecimpunctata, assembly GCF_040954645.1. Classification (NCBI taxonomy): domain Eukaryota; kingdom Metazoa; phylum Arthropoda; class Insecta; order Coleoptera; family Chrysomelidae; genus Diabrotica; species Diabrotica undecimpunctata. The sequence continues at coordinate 559,077 of NW_027311909.1, read as the reverse complement.
GTCTTTCTTCATTTCCTGAACAATCGTTTCAGCTTCCTCTCTTTTCGCCTGTGGTAATCGTCGAGCTGTTTGACGAATTGGCTTAGCATTACCAGTATCAATTTTATGCTTAACAACGGTAGTTCTTCCCGTCTTTCCTCCTTTCGGTACGAAAATATCACGATACTGCCGAAGAAATTCCCTTAATTTTCTTTTCTCAATCTGATTCAGAGACTGTCCAGCAACTGCAACCATTTGGTCGAATTTGTCGTTGGAATTATCAGATGTTGTCGCCTGACGGATTATGGATGTAACAGGTACACAAGTTCCGTTCCTACCTTTGTCTCTTTCTTGATGGTCACTGGGTAGTCGTTGACATTGATAAGTCTCACAAGAATTTCTTAAGCCGAAGTCACCAATTCCTTTCCAATTATGATTCCACGGCCAATCTCATCGTCGTGGTTCCAAGGCTCCATCATAACAGGTGTCCCTTCGTCTACAATTCCCTGTAGTCGCGCTACTATGATCGTTTCGCTTCTCGCAGGCATGACTGTATCTTCTGTAATGGCTGCTTGCACAGTGTTGTCATTATGTGGATGAAGAAATACCTCCTCGTTGCCAACTTTGATTACCTTATTCTTAAAATCCAATTGGAATCCATGCATATTCATTACGTCCATTCCTAATATAACATCCTCTTCGATGTCAGCAACTATAACAGTATGGACGAACTTTTCTGCTCCAATTCCCAATTGTACCTGGATTTCTCCATGAATGTTGGCATTTTCACCAGTAGCGGTCCGAAGTCGCAACCTCGTTGGTAACAGTTTCTTACGGCTGTTTATAACTGTTGGGCGTATAATGGTTCTGGTCGCTCCGGTATCCACCAACAACGTATGTCTTTTACCATTTATTTCTCCATCTACATATACACTATCTTCACGACATTTCAAAGAAGCTATTAGTATGAGAGGGTCTTTGGAAAAGTTCCGGGTCAAAGCTACCCCCCTAAGACTGACCCGTTCTAGTTTTCCTGGTGGTAAGTTTCTTGATTTGCGTCGTACCTAGGGTGCTTACAGGAGCTTCGTACGTGTCCTATTTCGCCACAATTCCAGCATCTGATGGTCTTCGTTTTCTTGTATGTCATACTCTTAATCATATTAACGAGCTGGTCAAGTTTATCTTCATCTCCTTCCTCTTTTAAAGTCCTAACTTTACTGTACCCTCCAGAGGCCTGCGTAGCTGACTCGTATTCGAGGGCGGCGGATAAGACATCAACCAGCGTCTTGTGACGAGCTAATCGTAGTGTTCTCTGCATTTCATGATCACGAAGACCATCAATAAACGTTTGAACGGCCAATTTTTCCATCATGTCTTCGGGAGCTGTTGGATAAGCATATCGTACTAATCTGACAATATCTACCTCATATTCTTGAAGAGCCTCCTCTTTCTTCTGTCTACGATTTTTAAGCTGCGACTGATATACATGCTCCAAATGTTCGTGGCCATATCGCATATTTAACCTCTTCTTGAGTTGTTCGAAATCATCGGTCTCCTCTACGGCTATGGTCTGAAGCACATCTAAGGCATCTCCTCGAAGAGTGATAGTCAGGTTTACAGCCTTTTCTTTTTCAGACCATCCATTCGCTCTTGCGGCTGATTCGAACTGTTTCATGTAGTTGTTCCATGACGATTTTCCATCGAAAGTTGGGACTTTCACATGGACAGAACCTCCACTTCCTTCAAATTTCGGCCGTGTTTCCAACTTACATTTCGTCTCTTCTTCTTTTGTCTCCACTGTAATTGGATTGTTTCCTCTCTCTGCTGTCCCTGTTTCCTCCATCTTCCTTTCCATATCTTTTCTTCGAAGGCCAACATATCGGCAGCAACTTGGTTTTTTAATGAAGACACTCTATCGTCAAGAGCAGACATCTCAGAAGTGACTTTAGAGATGTTAGCAGAAACTTTACTTTCCAGAGAAGAAATCTCGTTAGAAACTTTGTTTTTTAATGAGGCGATGTCGCCGGAAACTTTCGAAATATCGCCAGAAACTTTGTTCTCTAATGATGCGATGTCACCGGAAACTTTGTTCTCTAATGATGCGATGTCACCAGAAACTTTGTTCTCTAACGATGCGATGTCACCAGAAACTTTCGAAATCGACGAGAGGACAGCATCTTCAAATATATAAGTCTCTGGATCTAGACCTTCTTCTTTTAAAGCGTTCTTTAGTCGTTGGACTAAATCAGCCGTTTTCCCGGTAGAAGCTAATTCCCTATCTTCAAGATGTCTTCTTAAATTAGTCACTGTCAGCTCATAAATCGTAGCCATTTTCACAATTTATTTTATATTCACTTTTTGACATCAATGAAATGAAATTTATTTATGTCTTTATTTAATTTATAATGTCTTTATTAAAAGGTTCTTATTTTAATTTATTAAAAAGCACAATAATTTATATCAATTTATTTAAAGAATAATACATAATTTATATAGCCGAGCGTAACAATTAAAATCGCGGGCGCGGTCTTCAGATATTAACTGGCCCCTTCAATGAAAAATTCGTTATTATATATGAAAATACAACTGGCCTAGAATTCAGGAGAATCCCTCTGATTTATACTAGAAGGTCAATCCGGGTCATCGTTTCTACCTTTTCTTTCAGGTAAATTTGCTGCCAGCTGCTAGAATTTCTCGTACAATCTACAACATATTAGTGAATAAAAAAACATGTTTACAGGTTTTTAAATATGACTCATATTTTTACGTAACAATATATATATATATATATATATATATATATATATATATATATATATATATATATATATATATATATATATATATATATTTGTTTCTTGGTAATCATTTTATCATAATATTCATGCCTCAAGATTGTCATCATAACCTGTACATAATTTAGTAATAAATTTATACTTCTTTATGTTAACGAAAATTAAGTAATAATACTTATTATTTATGGAGAGGATACTCGTATCTTTTGATTGTTTATATTTTTGTGTTATACGTTTGCGAAAATTTATTATGCGTATTTATCCTAATGTCCATGTGCCTATATTGCGACGGTAACTTAAGCTTGTTTAGTAATACATTCATTTTCCTTTATTCTAAAGCAAAACTAAATAATTTAATTAATTATTTAGATTTATTTGTCAATAAAACTTATTGACATCATATTTTGTTGCAGGTAATCATGTCTTTGAACGACAAGAGGTCACTAAACCAGAATGATCTAGAAGCTCTTGTAAACCAGGTAGTAATGGAGCTGTTATCAGGTGATGCAGAAAATTACTGTCCGTCTAAATTTGAAGAAATCTCAGATGCTAAGGATTTTCTTCAAGTTGTCGTAGCAGCATTTTGTCATCAGATTTGGTGCATCGATGCGCCGTCATCTAGTCATCCGAATAATGTTTCATCAAGCAGTCATTTGAATGATTGTCATTCAGATGATGAAATAGAGAGCACGTTCAATGATTTCGATGCAGATCCAACATTCGGTCCATGTTTGGCAAATCAACAGAGGAAAATGACTGATAATTGTGTTCCATTTGAGAGTGAAGATTAAGAAGAAGCTGAATCCAGAAATGATACAGAAAATGTTGCTAATTCTTTACTCTTTAATTTTATTTGGTAAAAAAGGGAAAAGTCCTAATTGTTGTATTCAACTTTTGACTTTAGTGAAAGAGTTCGACATTGTAACGTAAACATAAATGTGGACAATGCTACACCTATAACATATTTTACTATATTTTTTGATGAATTATTTTGCCAAAAACTTAGTTGATGAATCCAATTTATATACCTCATTGGCAAATATCTCATTGAATATAGACAAAGATGAGCTTAGTGCATTTTTCGGTATTCTTATCATTATGGGATTCCATTCTTTGTCAAGCAAACCCTACTGGCTAAATGATATTAATTTTCATGTAGAAAGAATTACCAGCGTTTTTACTTTGAAACGATTTTTAAAAATTTTACGTTATTTTCATGTAAATGATAATACAAAAATGCCTGTTTCTGGATCCCAGAATTTTGATAAGCTGTACAAAATTCGACCAATTGTACAACACCTGAAAGTTAAATTTGTAACAACCTTCTCTCCATCCAGATACATTTTAATCAATGAGAGTATGATTGGCTTCAAAGGCAGAACGTTAATGAAGCAGTATATGCCTATGAAGCCTATAAAACGAGCCTTCAAAATATGGGTATTAGCGTGCGTAGAAACTGGATATCTACTTAATTTCCAAATTTATTAGGGCAAATCTGAAAGGGACTCAAATACTATTCTAGGAGAAAGCGTTGCTTTAAATTTTGCAAGCCATTTTGAAATCAAGGGCTATTGCTTTTACTTTGACAGCTTCTTCTCAACAATTCCATTATTTCAAAAATTACTGGATAAAAAACATTTTGCGTGTGGAACAATACGACAGACAAGAAACCATTTATGTCTAAATAAAAGACTCAAAATGAATGAATCTGATTCAGTTTGTTCCGCTGATCTTTCTGTAAGCAAATGTAAAGAGAGAGGTGTCAAATGTGTATCAGTTGTTAGTAATATGCATAACGTCCAAGAAAATACAGAGGTATTAAGAACTGACAAGGGAGTTCGGCAGAGAGTATACTTTATCCAGAAATTTAGTGTCTCATTATAAAAGTTGTTTTAATAACAGCTGTAAACCTGAATAATCCCTTGTAAATATTTTACTGTTAGTTAATTATCACAGCTACCAAAGCTGCCAGGACCTGCATAATAATAGCCAAGCATAGCACAACTGTATATAGGTATAGGTACATATAATTAGATCAAATATTATCATTTAAGCATAATGTCATAAAACTCTTTTTATAAACATACAAATTTCCCGTAATTATTGTTATTAATCATTATTTTAAGTCTCAACGAAAAAAATATTTTGTGTGTGTGTGTTTTGTGTTTTATTGGCACTGGTTTTCACACTGGCCAGTCAATTTCATAATGATTTTTTTAGACTATAACTTATCACTAACTCAGGGGAGTAATGTGTAGTGTCTGTGTTGAGTAAATGTCTTGTTACTTTAGTAAAGTCGACTTCATTGTCTTTACAAAGAGACGCTAATTGTATCTGAACGTCTGAGGTCCCTTCGGTGAGTATCGATTTACTCGTTTTAAAAGATTCATATTTATTCATGTTGACTGTTGACTTGTTATGTTTAAGTTTTCCGTTTCATGTCTGAAAAAGTTGGCAAAAAATGGGAAATTTCTTTATTAATAATTTCACGAAAAAAATTATTCTTCATTAAAGGTTATGCATCACATAGAAATCATTAATCGATAATCTTATAAAATATTAAGTAGTAGATAGGGAAAATCAAAATTATTAATTAATACTGAAGAGGAAAGTGATTTTAAATTTAGATATGCAAGAAATTGTAATTTTAAAATGTTTGTATGTATTAAAAATTATGTTCAAGTTCAGATTCATGGCCATCTAATAATTAAATAATACATTTAAAGTGAAAAGTAAATAAAAAAATACTTTTGCATTTGTTGATTTTGTATATTGAATAAGGTAAATTAGAAATAAAATTAAAAATTAATGCACCTACTGATACATCATTAAAAGGCCATGAATCTAAATTTAAAAATAATTTTTAATTCCTACAACCAAATTAAAATAATATTTTATGCTGCACCTAAATTTAAAAGCACTTCACTTTTAAGCATAAATCAATATTTTTGGTTTTCGCTGTATACCACTTAAAATTTTATAAATTTGATTATTGATTATTGATTTCTATACAATGCAGAAATGTTTATGAAGAATAGTTTTTTTCAACTGAAATTGTATGTACAGCTGGTAACAAGGTCATCGTGAGAAAACATGTAACTACACAGCTACTAGGCGCTAGATGGTGCTATTTCATCTACTTTTGATTTTAGAGAAATAAAAGGAGCACATGGGGTATGGTATACCCCAGAACACTAACTGAGGGTTAAAAATAAAAACCAAAAGATACAATTTTGACTGTTTAATTGAAAATGTAGTTATTACGTCTATAAGTATTTAGAACTAGCCACATAATAATGTCAGATGACCCTTAAATTGCATAATTATAGTAACACACCTTTTAATTCTTAAGACACTAGGTCGATGATAAATGATTTCATTTTTTTATCATCCTTTTTATCCTTTCTTATTAATTCGTCTTACTAAATGACTTATGATACCTTACAAATATATAGATATATATTTGTAAGGTATCATAAGTATCATAATATATATATATATATATATATATATATATATATATATATATATATATATATATATATATATATATATATATATATATAGATTGCAAAAAGTACGACCGTTAATTAAATTTAAAATAGATTCAATGGTTGAATTGCAAAGGTTTGATCGGTCAATAATTGGCAAATGAAAGTCGTCAACTACTTCATTGATTTACTAGAATACGTTTCGCTTTTATCCTTTTTTTAAAAACATTATCAATTTTCTACATATAGAAATGATCTTAGTATATAAGTAAACAACGAACAGGGTTCATACTTACAAAAACAATTTGTAGGTTTTTAGATGTTATGAAAACTCTAACAAACAATAACTTAACATTAAAACGAAACTAACTAAACGAGAGAAAAAAAAAACTAAAAACACAAAAAAAACTGTAAGCACTATTGTTTATTTATTTTATTTGTTGGTGATTTTTTTATTTTGAACGATGGCTTCATTTGGATGTTAGTTTAAACTCTTTTAAGTCTCATGAGTCAAACCACACTAATCTTTTCGATTGTTTTCTAACCGTTGTATAATTTCACCACAGTGAGGTGCGATTATCGAGGGAATTGGTAAACGAAAAAACACCGACCTTTTTTAAAAAAGGATTTAATTTTTTTTTACCCCTTTTTATTTAATATATTATACTCAATGAAAAATGTACCAATCTGGAGTATTAGTTCATTAAAAGAAACAGGGAAGAAGAATAGGAATGAAGTTCATGTCTTATAAGGGTTTTTTTATTTGTTTTGTATGATGACAGAGTGATATATCTGGCTCAAGTTGTCGATGTCGGTTCTTTTATTTAGGGACGCTGGATGTTTTAGAATTTGGCACATTTCAAGAATCGATCGCTTGTGATAATTGTGTTGTTTGCACAGTATTTTGGTATACGTGAAATCGATACTGTGTTTAGTTGAAATGGTATCTTGTGTAAGGGCACAAGATGGTTTAGAAATCCTAATGTTGCTTTTGTGGGACGATAGTCGACTTTGAATAGAGCGGCTGGTCTGGCCAATGTAGTAGGAGTTACACTCTGCACAGGGTACATTATAGACGACATTAGTTTGTTCTAGACGGACCAATGAAGGTTTTGTCTTCAAAAATAACTTTCCTAAGGTTCTGTTGTTTTTTAAGGCTATTTTAACACACGTTTTTGAAAAGTTTGTTTAGCTTGTTTGTGATTTGTGGGAAGTACGGGAGCGAGGCATATTTTGTGGTTTATTCAGGAGTGAGAAGGGAATTATCCATCTCTATTTTGTTAGAAATGGACGCTAATATTAGCCTGTTGGGTGTTTCAGTAATGGACTGCCCATAGGTTTTGAAATATATAAAAATTTATTGATGATGGATGCAGGATAGGAGTTATCTATGAGAATAGATTTCAGTAGATTGAGAGATTCTTCTTTGTAAAGCGGGTGTGTCAACATGTGTACTTTAAGGCTGAGGACTTGTACCAGGTTAAGTTTATACCTAATAGGGTATGTCGTATGGTAATTTAAGAAACGTTTGCTAGCCATTTTTTTTCTGTACCAGGTAGTGACTAACGGAGTGGTCCCTAGCTTGTTTTATGGTATTAACTAGTGATAAAGGTAGTGCCACAGTCCTTATGATAAGAGAAGCAATACATTAACCTGAGCCAGCAAGTCCTAGATAATAGCAAATACTATCCACTTCTTTGCAATTCCACTTTAACCTACACCAACAAAATCACCCAATTACTAAACTTAAAAACAAAAAAAATTATTGACGAGAAACTAGCAAAATCCTTTCCATAACTAGAATGGCTATGGTCCTAGATTTTACTATCTCTCAAAATGCACAAGCCACAACTGTGTATGCGACCCATATTATCGTCAATAAATGCTCTAAATACGAATTTAGCTTAATTTCTAACGAACATTCTTTCACAAGCATACAATTATAATAATGACTTCAACATAACAGATTCTTTCCAGTTCAGTGAATTTACTAATAATTATCAACTACCCAGAGGCTTTGTCTTAGTAAGTTTTGACGTAGTATCCTTGTTCACAAATCTTCCACTTTCCAGTGTATTAACTTCTCTCCGTAACCATCGGAATTAAATACAACCCCACAGTCCGGTATCTTGAGAAACTTTTTCCGAATTATTTAAATTGATTTTTGACACCAATTATTTAATTTTCAATGACAAATATTATCGTCAAATTTTTGGAACTACTACGGGATCCACGATTTCTCCTATGCTAGTCAACTTTGTACTAGACGATCTTATCAATGACAGTATCAAGAAGTTAGATTTCCAGTTTTCGTTTGTAAAACGGTATGTTGATGATCTGATTTTAGCAACCCCGCCAGACAAGACGGTGGACACCTTATCAGTTTTTAACTGTTTGATCCTCACCTATAATTTACTACAATGTGAATTTGAGGTTGATAACAGTATTCCGTTTTTAGATATGCGAATTATTTGCACATCTGATTACAGATTAGTCACTACCTGACACAGAAAAGAAACGGCTAGCAACCGTTTCTTAAATTACCATTCGATACATCCAATCAGATATAAACTTAACCTGGTACAAGCCCTCAGCTTTAGAGTACACATGTTGACACACACGCTTTACAAAGAAGAATCACTCAATCTACTGAAGTCCATTCTCATAGATAACTCCTATCCAGCATACATCATCAATAAATTTCTATATTCCAAAAGCTATAGGCAGTCCATTACTGAAACACCCAAAGGACTAACATTAACAAAATACAGATGAATAATTCCCCTCCCACTCTTGAACAAACCACAAAATATTCTTCGCTCCCGTACTTCCCACAAATCACGAATAAGCTTACCGAACATTTCAAATACTGATGTTTTCAAAAACAAATGTTTTTATGTGTGTGTTGGTGTAATGTTTTTAGAACGTTGCTCAGTAGACTAATGTCATGTAAATTGTGGTTTTATTAAATCTACTTTTCCTATGTATCAGAGTAGAAATGGAGACCAACTTCAATCATACTACAGGAGAGCAAATATCGGTGGTATATATTTTGTTAATCATATAATGAATGATTATTTTTAAAGATTCTTTAGGATTATTTTCGGTAACTAATTTTGGCATTTTTCCATATGGATTTTGTCTGTTTCTGAAAATTGTTCTGCCTTCATCTTGTCAATCACACGTTTTATTTCTGCTGTTTTTATAAGTACCACTATACCAATAGATTTATTTGATTTTTTTTTAAACATTTCGTGACTCCGATAATATTCTCATCCTCATGCTGTATATCATTCTTCATCCTCCTTATTTTTCAAAGTACAAGAAATGAAACCACCAGTGGCTCTATTAAAAAAAAAAACGGGGAAAAAAAAGCAAGAATTTGATTATTAATAGTTGTACTAAACGCAGCGCCCACACTCGAGTAAACAACTGGTTGAGCTCTATCTCTTTAGCTCTTGAGGATCCCATTTTCTTACGAATAGAACTCCTTCTGTCTTGTTGGTACAAATGGAAAATTGGTATTTATACAGTGTTAAAATTTTTAAAAGTGGATATCTTTTATACATGTATAAATTATTTTGGTATGCCAGTATTCTTGAGAATGGGAAAACACTATTCATTTGGCGCAGTGACAATACTAAATTTTATAATAAACAATCATTTTATTAATTTAGGTTTATTATTGACTCATATGTATTTGTTATTATGAAGTCTATACATTTTTATTTTATTGTGAAATATGGATTAGCAATTCTTTTACCTTTAATTACAGAGTAACTTAGCATCTCTTGGGGCGTTTTACAACTGGTACTGGTAAAATAATTGCAAAGTACATTTGTACTTGTAAAATATAGTAAAGGTTTATTACTAGATTTATCCTTGTTAGATCTTCTCTTTTCTTGTAGACCGGATCCTCCATTGTCGGTTTACTTTCTGCAACTGCTATGACACCTAATGTACTGAACGTGAACTCATGGTTTTCTTTTGTTGCATTGTTCAGTTTAATAACATTATCATTCCATATCACTAATGAAAAGTAACTTTGATGCAAATATCTTAATTTCAGTGTAACATATGCAACAGACAGTCTTTAAGTATTACTAAAATTACATAAGATTTTGTGAGACTAATTATTTTCTTTGATATGTTCATAATATTTCACAGTTACACATATTTTTACTTAAAAATCGATAACTAACTGGTGCAATTATTTTCTCTATTATAGTATTCCCAGTATTTCTCTATTGACTTCGTGAATATTTGATCGGTTAATTGATTTTTCTAAACGCACTTTATTAATTTGATATAGCAAAAGCCACATACGAAGCCGCTTTGCCATTTAATGCCAATAACTTTAATACTAGTAGACCAAATAAGCAAAGATATATTTTACATTTTTATGTATAACATTTTACTGCTACGTTGTGTCGATCAGCGCTGCTCAACAAATTTTCGATCATGTAATATACTATATGGTATTTATACACTGAATTTATTACCAACATGTTTTAATGATTTTTGTTTAATTTTTTGTGACGTATAATGTAGGTTTACCAAATAATCAAAGTTATGCATTTGCGAGAACATATTTTTATGAGGTTATGAGAAAAATCAGGTCTCAACCACACATATCATTAAAAAATGATTTGTGTTATCTAAACACTGTTATCGACAAAGAAATATGTACTGCGGCAGCGATATCTTCGAAGATCGTATTATCATCCAATTCATTCAAAAATGTTATTTAAAACGTTTTTGTAATCTCAGTATCTAACTTATCGTCGTTATACGATATATATATATAAATATATATATATATATATATATATATATATATATATATATATATATATATATATATATATATATATATATATATATATATATATATATGTATATATTAGAAAAGTGATTATTTCGACCAAAAAATAATTTATAAATACGTTCGAATTATCGGGTAAAGTGGTCTGTAATGAAAATCTTTCTTTTTTCTAAGATACTCAATATTTCGCTATTTATTTAATAGCTTCCTCAGGACACTCGACAGTTAACTAACATATATTGTAATATATTGAACAAAATTTACAAATATTCAAAATAACCAACATTCATCTTAATAACAACTAACCTTAATAATTCATCAAAGAAATATCATTCTTCTAACGTTTCTTTTATTGTTATTTTTATTTTTACATTTGAAATAATTTTAATTTTTTATGGTATAGCTGTAACGAACGTGCTTAAGACAATTTAATCTTGACATTCAATATTTCAAATACTTCAATGTCAGTTTTTATTTGCGAAATCTTTTAATTTCTGTGAGTGTTTTAAAATGTATTTGTACGCCATTTTTTGTAATGTTCAAATTGTTTTAGTTTACTCCTGAGGAAGCTATTAAATAAATAGCGAAATATTGAGTATCTTAGAAAAAAGAAAGATTTTCATTACAGACCACTTTACCCGATAATTCGAACGTATTTATATATATATATATATATATATATATATATATATATTTATATATATATTTATATATATATATATATATGTATATATATATATATACATATATATATATATATATATATATATATATATATATATATATATATATATATATATTGATATGATTGGTGTTTAAAGAAAATAATTTATAAGTTATATACTAGATAATTTTAGATATAACAAGTATTTGGTTATTTTAAGAAGTTATATACTAGAGAATTTAATAAAAATATATTTATGTGAGGGCATTTTTAAGAAATTAGCATATAAAAAGTATTTTTTTAGTAATTATGATGTTGTAGATATATTTAAGTGAGCCATGTGACTAGGCAACCAGATATACATACTCTGAAGTGACGATTAAGAATAATTACGAATATAAAGTGGGGTTATAATGATAATATGTTGTTTAAAATGTGTAATTTATTAAATTAAAATGTTTAATTTATACAAGTTACTGATTTAAATGTATACTCTGATCTGAAAAGCCTAAATGCCAACAAAATTCTCGATAGATAAGTAAGGAATTCTCTAGATCACCGGAGATGGCTTTGTTTGCAAAATGGTTTGTTCCAGAAAATTCAGACATGTATTTAATAGAACAAATGGAACATGATTTCTTACCAGATGGTTCTGGAAGATCCAAAAAGATATAAATACCCGGTGATTTGGATTCAAAGCAGTCAGAAAGTTTAAGTCAAGCAGTCAGAAAGTTTAGTAAGAAAGTCGATTCAGTTAGTTATGAGTTTTTTTTAGTATGAAAATTAGTTAGAGGCAGTCAATCAGTTACAATTGTTCAATATAGTGAGTTAAATCAATATTAAGAAACAGTATAAAGAAAATAATATTGAAGATTAAAAATTATGTTATGTATAAATGATGATAATGGAAGAAGTATTAATTGAATATTAAAATTAAATGATATTTTGGTGATTGGATATTGATATATTGAAAAGAAGAATAAAAATAAATGCTGTTGCTGGTTTGCTTGGTGGTTTATAAATGCTGTGAAGAAAAATATCTTAAATTGGTGGAAGCTGATAATTGGAAAAAGTAATTTCACAAAAACAGGGATAACCGAAGCTGAGAAGAAGACATTTGAGTGGTGATTATAATCTATATAGTGGAAAACAGTTTATTTAGGCATTCAGTGACAGAAAGGTACAAAATTTTGTTAATATAATTTAGTTAGTGTCATAACAATTTCAATTTTGAAGATATTTTGTTTAAATTTTACATTGTCTATAGAATTTAATTAGTTTCATAAGAATTTCAATTTAAAGATAGTTTATTTTAAATTTACATTGGCTAGGTTAGATATATATGTGTGTTTCATAATAGATATAATAAAGATAATTTAAAAAAGTACTTACAAACTAATTCTTTGAGAACCGCGATAAAAACCCTATATTATTAAAAAATACTCATTGCTCATCATTCAAACAAACAATACATCATAACAATATATATATATATATATATATATATATATATATATATATATATATATATATATATATATATATATATATATATAATCAATGTTTACAATCAATTAATTTACAAAATAAAATTTTAAAATTTTAGTAGTTTTAAAAAAAAGTTTTATAAACACGTTTATTTTACTGCCATACGTACTAGTTTCCGTTCGGAGAATCATATATCAGTATCTCTGCAAAAGCCATATTTATAAACTGTACACAAATTTTAAAAATTGCACTTAAAAAAAATATTGTCTGAGCTATTTAGATTTTTAACGTTATATAGATCAATAACATTATACTCTCTAAACTCAATTTTCTATAGCAAATAATAGTGATAACGATATTTTTTAGAAATCTAATATGAATCCTCCGAAATATCGTCATCAGTATCTTTTATTTGCGAATCAGTGTCGGACACATTGTCGGCATTTGCAACAAGAATTGTTGCAACGCCGACACTATGCCTCCGTTCGTTACAGGTAAATGTGTATGAGGATATGACTGCCAGCCTCCTACACCTAGGGTGTTGGGTTAAGTTATGCTGGATGTATGCATCAAACTCCGCTGATGCTACATCCTTAGCAAAATAATGCGTACATGTACTACAGTAATATTGTACTTTCACAAGTGGAGCACAAAAAGGAGTACATGTACATTTGAGCATCTTAAAAAGCAGTATGATAAAAAAACGCATATCTTTATTTATAAGCTTGAGCTGCAATAAAAAAACTGCTAGCAGTAGAGAATAAAATATGTAGAAACATGAAATCTTACCCCTGTAAATGGCAAATGCTCGCAAAAGCTTGTTATTGAATATCTGAATCATTACTTGATAAAAAAAAACGATTTCCTTCATAATTGCAGAGAGAGTATAAGGTGCATATCCGCTCAACCAAATTTGAGAATACCAAGTTAGTGCATTACTATTCAAATGCATGTTACGAGGTACACTTAAAAAGTTATAAAACAAAAGGTCTCAAAAATATATGCTTTCTCTCCATTAAAAAGAATCTTAGAATGGTATTGTTGGTTTCTTGCAAATGATAGGAGTTGAATATAATCGAAAATTTGAATCTTGGTCGTTTGTCCTATCTGCAACATCTCTCACCTGTATATTTATTGTATCTTTATCGATTGGTGGGTAGGGTTTTCATAAAATTGCAAACCTATGTTCATTGTCCACTTTAAAAACAATAAATTACTTGCGCGTTGTAAATAAAATATGATGTGCAACTCGTTACGTTTTCAGCATTTAATTCTGATTCTTATCAGAGACCTATGTTAAATATCAACCTACAAAACATAATATTACTCTACTTGTTGTAGATAAAATAAAAGTATGCAACCGTATCTATATGTTAGATAATTCATTTTCTTTCAGTACCCTGTCCGATTATAGAACGTTGGCTATCATATTGGCAATAATAACTTTGTTTACGGCGGCTCTAAATAAATTAGCGGTGGTCTTTTGAAAGCATTCACAAAGCCAGGATGTTCTTCATCGGCCTGGGCCTCTCCTTCCGGCGATCTTACCCTGTATTATGAAGTGTAGAAGGTTATACCTCTCTTCATGTCTTAGTCTTCTTCTTCTTACGGTGCCTATCTGTTCCGGGTGTTGGCGATCAACATGGCTATCCTAACTTTGCTTGCAGCTGAATAGTCCGGTTGTCGATGTATTAAACCACTTTCTCAGGTTTTGAAGCCAAGATATTCTTCTTCTCCCTGATCCTCAACATTAGTCACACGATCCACCCATGAAATTCTTAAAATTCTGTAACACCACATCTCGAATGCTTCGAGTTTTCTTAAAGAAGCTTCGGAAAGTGTCCAGGCCTCTACTCCGTATAATAACGTAGAAAATACATAGCATCTAATGAGAGAGATGTTGGTAGCAAGTGGTAAATCGTGACTTTTGAAAAGAGACTTCATCATTATGAACGCTGATCTCGCTTTTCCTATGCGTTGTTTTATTTCACTGGAGTGATCCCATTGGCTGTTAATGTTGGTACCAAGGTATGTGTAGCTGTCCACTCTGTCAATTGGATGTTGGTTAACCAAAAGCTGTGTATTTAATATTTCACGCTTACTGACTACCATATAATTTGTTTTCTTCGTATTAAGATCAAGTCCGTGTTCTCTACTTATATCTGATATACGCGATATTATTCTTTGCAAACCGTCCAGACTATCTGCAAAAACTACTGCGTCGTCGGCATAACTAATGTTATTTAGACGCATTCCGTTGACTAATACGCCTTCTTGTAGTTCTCCTAGCGCTTGCTCGAAGATATATTAAGAGTATATATTAAATAATACCGGGGACAGAATGCGTCCTTGCCTCACTCCTCTATCTATGGAGACTGCCTCTGTCAATTGGTTATCCACTTTAATATTGGCTGTTTGGTTTTAATATAAATTATAGATGATTCTAACTAACATCTAACCCCACTTCTTTCAAGATGTTTATAAGTTTATATTGCTTTACTCTATCAAATGCCTTTTTGTAGTCGATACAACAAGCATTCACATCACAGTTAACATCCCTGGATCTTTGCATAAGCACTTGGACAACGAATAAAGCTTCTCGGGTGTCTAAGGGATCGCGGAATCTAAACTGCATCCATGATACTTGTTCTTCGCATTTTTTTATATATTCTGACGAATATCTCATTACATGACCGAAATATTGTAACTTTCGAATTTTTATCGTTACTGCTTATTACACTATGTTAAATGCCTTTTCTATGTCAACTTTCCCGAACCTTAACATAAAAGATGTCTATCGAATCAATAAAAAGATGTCCACTAAATCAATGAGCTGATCTTACTAAGTACGTTGAGTATATAGCTATTAAATTATCATTGTAAATATATTTATCGTTTTTTTTTACCACTTTTTATCGCTTTATTTACTTATTGATCCCATATAAAGACATGTAAAATCATTGATAAATAGACATTTTTTTTTAAATGTTAAAAAAAGCGATGCAAAACGATGAAAAATGATCGCTTTTCATTGCTTTATTTTATACTCAGGCCTAAGCCTTCTTTAGGTCACAAATTTGACTTCTAGAATATAATACATATTAATATACATAGTGTCATATTATATCTCGTATGGTTCTATATATTCATCAATAACCTCTTTCGAGACAATTTTTTTGATCAACACTGTATATACAATTACTTTCTATACTGTCTTTGGCTTATAGAATGTATATTATATATTAACATCCATAGTGCTATATATCTCGTATGTTACTATATATTCAATAATAACGCTAAAATTCGTTTTTATTTTCGAAATATTTTTTTATCAACACGCATTGTATATACAATTACGTTCTAATTTTTTATCGCTGGCTGGTGTAATTGTATAAATTTGAATTTCTATTTCTAAAATTATTTTGTTCTAAAAATTCTTTTACATTATAATTTTTCGGATTACCCCGGTACGCGTCGTACTAATTCCTTATATTCTTTAATATCATGACAAATCATATTCCGCTGTGCAAAAATTGCTTGATTGATTTATTATATGAAGAACGAAAACGCATTCCTGTAACGTATACCAACCAATTCTTTTAATACATACGTGACTTTTGGCCAGTTACGTGACTTCAGGCCGTACGAATAATATAAATATGAAACAATATTAAATTGATAATTTTAAGATGGATGTAGATTAACACAAAGTAAGATTTCAATAAGCCAACTCTTTTCTAACATTTATCTTCATTATTTGATTGACTTTAAGATGGACGCTAATTGTATATTACCATTTTTTTTTAATTTAACTTATTTTTTGCAACTACAATATTGTAAAATACTTTTTTTTATTAGATATATTCATTTTATCACCCTTTTATATCATTCATCATTTCTATATAATTAAGATGAGCATATTTATTTGACTAAATATAGCCATTTTTTTTTAAACTTTATTTATTACAGCTAACATAATGCTAAATATATCTGGAACAGACCCTTTTTATTCCTTTTCTCAACCTTTTCATCATTCATCGTTTTTATATAATACGATAATTCTACTAGATCTTAGTTTTATATATATTATTTTTAAATTAAGATACCTAAGATTAGCACATTTAAAAAATGTTTAGTTATGCCCACTAAAAAGATGTCTGATATGGACCACTGGTAAATTAATGAACCGTTCTGGTTAACTCCAGAGTTATGTGTTCGTGCAGCCTCCTAGCAAGATGTAATAGTTACATTTACCTCGATTTAGTTTTAAGTCTTCGATAGCCTGTCACAAAACAGGAGTTTACACAGTTTACAGAATTTACTAGTTTTAAGATCAGATAACCTAGAGTTATTGACCAACCCACAATAATTCATTTTGAATACTGAACAGCACAGTAACTAATGAATTAACACTAAAGTATCGATGTTGTAACATTAATAAAAATAAAAGATGTCCATCAGATCAATAAAAAGATGTCTACTAAATTAACTTAAATCATGAGCTAATCTTAGTAAGTCAAGTATATTATTATTAAATATATTATCATATAATGTAAAATCATTTATCCCTACTAACCATCATCCTTACTAACATGGCGGTCGATGTAGTCGTACCTTCACGTTGGTGACTGCTGTTAAGAACATATTTTTTCTGTTTTTCAGCAAATTTATGTTCGACCGAATTGACTACCTTTTACTCATTACATTTTTACATCATTTTTATACCTCACTTTTCACATACATTCCATCACTTAGATACTAACATCATTTAATTAACGTTTACAGATACTTATTGCTAACATATTTTTTCAGGCAGTCTGTGTAGCTATTGTTATACAATGTTTCTAATACAACATATATTTCTATTTCTTACCAGAGACCTGAAGCACAATATCAACCTACAAAACATAACATTACCTGATAGGATGACGTGAGAGGGCTCGTTGGAAAGGGGATGAAAAATGGGGTTGAATGAAATATGTGCCGTGAGCATCGCAGCATGCCGAAAGGGCATTATTAGGTATCTTCGTTTCTATTGGTCTGATTTTGTGGGGTGTCAAATGAAAGCGTTGGTGACACAAAAGCCATGTCAACGCTCGAACATTCTTCTTTTCCGTACAGTGCCTAAGAGAACGTCGACGTAGGATGTGATATTCGATACAGAACGTAAAATGTCGCGTGATATTCGACGCAGGACGTCACATTCGACGCAGAACGTGAAATGTCGCGTGAATAACGTGACATTCGACGCAGGACGTGACAGTTATGTGTAAGGCAAGACGTCGCTTGACATATAAAACGTGACATTCTACGTAGAACAGATTCAGTAGTAATGCGTAGGAGAAATAAACATATCTTTTATTAAAATATCTTTTATTATTGAGCAACATATAGATACAAGTTATATACAACACTGAGACTTTTATATTAAAAAAAGACGTAGACATGTACAAGTATTGTTTATTTACATTACATTAGTACCAAAAGCACTTCTTTATAATCTTCCTCCATCTTTAGTAAGCAATTAGGATATGCCAGCCAAAATCGTCCCTTTTTCACAAAACCTAGTAGTTCAAGTAGCGTTTTACTCAGGTAACCTCTATTCAAATATCGGATAAGGGTATTTCGTCGATCATTATTTTTAATTATTTGATGTAATTTAATTTTAACTACGTCTGTTAATGCCTCAATTTGCGTTTTTATGTGTAAAAGTCGTTCTTCTCTAAGTTTTCGTTCTGCTTCCAATCTCCTTTGATCTTCATTTCGCAGGTTTGTCCATTGTTCTTTACATGTTTCACATAATATGTACCTAGTCCTAGTATCGATCCAATCGTTCATTTCGAATATTTCTATACAACCGCAAGGTTTTATAGTTTCACTTATTGTCTCATAAGGCATTATGTCTCATAACCAAAGGAATAAATGTATGAGACGTCTGAAGAGGTATCCGAAACGTTTAAAAAAAAAGAACTGGCATACTCCAGAGTGCTATTCTCTGCACACACAGATACAGAGAGCAACAATAAGGCATGTAAACAGACCAGCACCTTGATTTATACTAATATCCAAAAAATTGATACTATAGTTATTTATACAAAATTCAAAAACGGAATTATATACAGAAATATTTTTTAAAATTTAATAATATTTAAATTGTGTATTTGTTAGCAAAACTGGATGAAGACATAGTGATAACATGACCTCGCATGGTTAAAAACACATAAACAAGTTTGATAATAAATTTTATACAGAGAAACGATATAGCGCCGTTTTGGCAATGTTGCCATGTTTTATTTACTTGTTAGCATATTCGATATCCTCCCCTTTTTCATTTGACGACGTCTCATTCGTCAAAATCGGACCAATAGAAACGGGGATATAATATAGTGCCGTTTTGACAATGTCTTTGCGTTTGTTTTTTTTGTACTTACATATACGTCATCACCTCCCCTTTCCATTGATACCTTGCACATTATTGAACGTTGAGCCGTTTAGACGTTACAAGCTTAGTTTCCTTTTGGCAATGCCGCCATATTTGTTTTTTTTATGTTAACGTATTTGTTGAGCCCTCCCCTTTACATCCATACCTTGCACGTTGTTGTGCGTCAAGCCGTTTCGACGTTACAAGCTTAGTGCCGTTTTGATAATGCCGCCATCTTTGTTTTTTTTGCTTCAATGTATTCGTTACCTCCTCCCTATATACAACGACTCCTTTGTTCGTCACGATCCGCCGAGCCAACGCACCCTTCTTCCAACAACCCCTGTTACGCTTTAAAAAAATTGACGCTATTTTCAAGTTTGAACGATACGAAAAGAAGAAGAATTCACGCTATCTTCCCGTTTGGACGATTTTTCACAAAAGAAGAAGAATTAACGCTATTTTCATGTATCGACGACACCTCGAGTACCCCCGTCCCCCCGCACCCCTCGCCCGGCCCCACTCGCCCCCCCTTCGCCCTCCGCCACCACCACGTAGCCAAAACAGTGTTACCCATAGCTGCACGAAACCCGTTGCGCGTACGGTTCCAACAATACCTCACACGACACGATCTGATGAGCCGTTTTACCCCCACCACGAAAAGATCAAAAAACGAGCAGAATGGACCTTAGATTTTCTTATGGAGATTTACATCGGAAAATGACCGATTTTGTTCCCGAACCGGTGCTGCCTAATTACTCCCTATCTGTTATAAAGCAACACTAGGTACATAGAAAAATAAAAGATTAAGTTATAAGTTGGTAAGTTGGATGAACTGTTGGTCTATATTGACTATAAAACTAAGATAAAATTGTTGTAGGTGGCTCTGTTAAATTCGAGTAAAGAGAATGAAAATTAAGGTGTTTTGAGAAAGTTGTGATAAACGGATAGACTACAGAAGGCTGAGGTCCCCAGAGTACCGAAAACCAAACCCTGAGGGAGTTGTGTAGAAAAGAAAAATGAGAATATCATAATCTGGAAAGGGGGGGGGGGAGATGACGGATGATCTAATCTAAATTTGGAAGTGTCGAAAAAGAAGCATGGAAAAAATTGGGGTATAGTGGTTAAGACATGAAGTTTGGGTTGAAAAGAATAGAGTGGGATAGATGGAGAGTAAGATTTATTGGAAGAAAGGTTTTTAGAGTGAACTAAGGAAGATGAGTATTAGGTGAACTAATCATGAATATAGATTTTTATTGTAGAAGTAAATTGGGGATGTGGGTTAGGAGAATAGTTGGCGATGGAGAGGGAGAAAATCTCGATTGAATGAAACATGACGATTAACGCAATTTGGGCTTTTTTGTTTTTCTTTAAGAATTTCAAGATCTTCGTATAAATCTAATCTGAGGAAATTTTTTTGGGAGATATTGTGGATAAGTGAAACGTCTTCTGGGATATTGAGGGTGTGGTTGTGTTCTTTGAGATGTTGAGACCAGAGGTGTCCTCGTAGACATACCGTCTCAGGACTTGCAACTTAATGTAGAGTCATATGTCGCCATGTTACCAATCTAACGGTAACTTTACCATCCTATTTGTAAACACGACATAATGTAAACTAAACTTTATATATTAATTTTTAAAGGGTTTTTACCCTCATATTTAGTGGCTACATTCATGTAATATATTGTAAGTATTAACCACATTTCACATTAACCTTAGTCAAAATTTAAATCATTTCATGTTCTTTTTAATTAAGTGGTTAAATATTTTAGGACACTGATGATGGAATACTTATTCCGAAAACGTTTTGTCTTTTTAACATAGCCCGACGGGGTTTTTTACATACCTTTTTATAAAGGATTGTATTGGAAATTTTTTTATTATATGGTATACAGCCAACTACAGGAACTTAGTTTCCTTGTGGAAATTATAATTTCTCATATTTAAAAGTAACCAGTTGTAAATTTCTATACATAAATGTTTACAAACATGAAAGTTATACCGAAAAATAAAATTGAAATTTTGCACTTTATCACCCTGTATCTTTCTTAATATCAAAATTTTATTAAACCAATTTGGCTTAAATCGTAATATTTTAAAGTGTAGAATCTACTGTCTACTGTAGAATTACTTAAGGATCACCCTGTATATAAATATATGTACATATAAATAAACAACTAATGATGAGTATCTTGAAAACTAACAAAACATATTCTTTCATCTTTAGGCACTCTAATATTTATATACAGAGTCCATCAAGATACTATAATAGCAGGTGATTTCAAGACTATAGTGCGTTTACAGGAAATTTTAGAAAAGACTTACGTTAAAAATCAATTGTTGACTACATAATCAGAATCATCATCAGTTCGCGCTACAGCCCTTCGTGATAGATTGATAGATTTAGATAGGTTGCCTTTTGGCCTATTTCACTGCGACTTTTTGAGGTCTATTATGGTCCTCTAGTTCTAGATGTTCTAGATAACATTCTCTAGCCCAACCCTTTTTATAAAGACTAATAGCTGCGAGACTATAACTTCCATGTAGCTATTTGCCGGTGGATTTTCTTCTCCTAATAAAAAAAAACAAACATTTGCCAGACTGTCACACTGACATAAAATGTGCTCTGCTGTTTCTTCTTCTAGGTGATAGGATCTGCACAGGTCATCATCTGATAATGCTTCAAGTGTCTATTCAGTTTACTGTGCCCTGTTAGAAGACCTACTATGGCCTTGACTGTTTTCCTGTCTTTGCTTATTAGGTCTGCCGTCAATTTTGGCGAATGTTCTGTAATAAACTGTTTCGCCTGTCTTTGACCTTGTGAATTCCTCCACCATTCCAGAGATTTGGGAGCTACCCACTTCCTTACAGCTGTTCTTGTTACTGACTTTGCAACGCCGTAGAAAGTTTTCGGTCCAATGAATTGCATTGATGAGCCTTGTTTGGTCATTTCATCTGCTTTTTCATTACCCTTATGATCCTCGTTCCCCGGTACCCAGGCTACCGTAACCTTGCTACGGTCTCCTAGTTTATTTGGGGCACACACACAATCTCATACTAGCTTAGAATTGACCTCTACATAATTGTAGACTAGTGCCTTAAGCACTGCCTGACTATCTGTGAAGATGGCCACTTAACAGAACATTATTTTCTGCCTTTCTATTTTTTTGACGCAGTGATGGATTGCCGTTATTTCCGCCTGGAATACTGTTACATCCTTAGATAAACTTACCAGGTAATGTATCGGCTCCCACACCCTCCGATTTATTGAGCCATCCGTGTATCAGGTAGAAGCAGCTTGTATGGGCACACCTTTATTTCAGTCTTCCCTGCCTGGTGTCTTAATTGTGAACTTATTGGTAAAATTATATCTCGTAGCTGTTGCATTGATAGATTGCCCCATCACAATATCGACTTTTAGCTCCTTGATTAGCTTTTTGTTGTCAGCACCATGCATCTGGCGTATATGACGCTGACTATGGATTAATAGAATATAATAGAAATATGCTTTATTGTCACTGAAAATTGTACAATTTTATGGACAAAGCTTACATAAGATAAAAATAAAAGTAATAATAAAAATAATTAAAATTTACTAAAATTATATAAATCGTCAATATCGCAGAATAAAATATAAAATATAAAATCCATTGCAAAATTTCACTATATTGCAAATTGTATAAAGGGATATTGTTGTAGATTTAAGTTGCAAATGGTCTCCCTTTGCAACTTAAATCTACAATGGTTGTATAATTTTTTTGCCGAATATAATATAGATTTCTTTACTAACTCAGTGTTCCTCTGTACTTGGAGATATATTCAGTGACAAAGACATTGGTAGTGAATTTTTTAATCTACAGTAGTGAACGCATACTCTTGGTTGATATGCGAATACCCTTGGTAGTCCAGGGTTTGTGATGTTTTGATTTAATTTTTATTAAAGGAAATGCCTTATTGAAAGTACAAATACAGACAAGCCTATCCAAAAAATCACTGAAATTATACTACACGTCTACAGAGGGAAAGTGCCACCCAGAAGTCAAGCATAAACTTTGGAATTTACGAAAGCTCTGAGCGGAAAAAATCCTACCTAAACGTTGGGTTTGTAAGGATTGTTTGTTAAGAGTGTTAAACTTGGTATACTCTGCTTCATGGTTAGAGAGTCCTGCATTAATTATTGTAGAACGTACATCAATGAGAAACCTGAGACAACATAATCAATTATAGTAGATGTTGTTTTTAGTAATTCTTGTAGAAGAATTACCGTGCATTGTGAAACTATACGATTCGAATATATTGACCAAGGATACTTGGGTAGCATAAGCAACAGCGTAATAAATATTCAAGTCACCGCATAAAATCTTTCTGCTTTTATTGGGCAGATCGTCTAACAAATTTAACAGGTTCTGAAAAAATAGTTCTGTAGAAGATTCGGGTAATATATAAATGCAGAGAATGTATAGATTAAGATACTTGATATAAACCAATGAAACCTCAAAAAAGGATTTATTCAACAGAAAGTCATATTTTGTTATAGGAGAGAAATAATTATTTGTAGAAAGAATTAGGGTGCCACCATGAGCTGAACTTGCACGATCATGGCATTGATCATGGCAATTGTGGTATATTTTTCTACAAAAAAAAGGCTCGTTAACTTCAAGCCAGTGTTCGGTTACCGCAACTAACGGGTGTTTTTTTAGAGGTATAGAACTTTAAAGTGGAATAAAACAAAGATTATTTTTTATATGAACAGGAAATTAACTTTATTTGAAAGATAATTTTTTGACATTATATTTAAAATATGATTTCTGGCATATGACCACCAAGGCTGGCTCTGACGTAGTCTAATCTGGAGGTCCAATTTTCGACGACTTTTTCCACTATTTGTGGCCGTATATCGGCAATAACGCGGCGAATGTTGTCCTCCAGTTCGTCAATCGTTTCAGGCTTATTGGCATAGACTAGCGACTTCACATAACCCCACAGAAAATAGTCTAACGATGTTAAATCGCACGACCTTGGAGGCCAATTCACGGGTCCTAAACGCAAGATTATGCGGTTACCAAACGTTTCCCTCAATAAATCCATTGTGGCACATTGTAACATGTTGCGCCGTCTTGCTGAAACCACAGCTCCTGCACATTATGGTTGTTCAATTCAGGAATAAAAAAGTCAGTAATCATGGCTCTATAGCGGTCACCATTGACTGTAACGTTCTGGCCAGCATTGTTGTTGAAGAAGTACGGACCAATGATTCCACCAGCCCACAAAGCACACCAAACAGTCAATTTTTCTGGATATAGTGGTTTCTCAACATATACACTTGAGGATTATCTTCACTCCAAATACGGCAGTTTTGTTTGTTGACGTAGCCATTTAACCAAAAGTGAGCTTCGTCGGTAAACAAAATTCGCTTATGAAAGTCGGGATCAACGGCAATTTCGTTTTGGGCCCATTCACCGAATCTACGCCTTGCTAGGTGATCGTGTGGCTTCAATTCCTGCACGAGTTGAATTTTGTAAGCACGCAAACCAAGATATTTTCGCAAAATCTTCCATAAAGTGGATGGACACATATCCAACTGCTGTGCACGATGGCGTATAGACTGATTCGGGTCTTCCTCTATACTACGCTCAACAGCAGCAACAACATCTTCTGTACGCACTGTACGACGTCTCTGTGGATGCGTATTATCATTAAGAGTAAACGTGGTGCGAAAACGTTCCACAGTTGATCGAATTAATTGCTCTGATGGGCGATTATGTATACCATAAAATGGACGTAGTGCGCGATACGTATTCCGAACAGAACTATGATTTTCAAAATAAATTTGCACAATTTGAAAGCGTTGTTTAGGCGTCAGTCTATTCATATTGAAATGTCAAACTAAAGTAAATAATAATCACCTGACAGCTGTCAAAATGGCCGCCCCTTAAAAACGTGTTGCCAACTTCTATTTCTATACCTCTAAAAAAAACACCCGTTATTTGGAGAAATTCTAATTCCTCTAGAAACAAAAATGATTCATCTGTTTTATATCTTACCGAACGAATATTAATCAAAACCATGCTAAAGTTGTCATCACTATAAAAATGTGAGGTTTCTAGTCTCACGGAACACGTCATATCATTTAAAAATTTCGTTTTGGAGAGGCAACGAAATAGTAGTTTCGGTGACGTTTCCTTGATTTTTGTAGGTGAATAATTCTTTCCGGAGTGAGAAAGCACCTAAAAGTAGCAAGATCAGCTTTTTCAGGATCAGGATTTTTTGTAGATCTTCAGTCTTAGTGGGAAGTCCTTCGGAAGACAAAAAGAGTTTAACGCTTGTGTTGGTGAATCCTTTCTAACATACTGAAGTAGCCTTGGTATATTCTTTTGGTAGTTTCTTCATCATAACTGAGGTCTTCTTGGTCTTGTGCAATTAATAATTGATCGTCTGCAAAGCTTATCGTATATAAGTATTCGTTTCGTACCGTTACACCCATGCCTTTGCATTTTCTTTTCCATGTAGTCAAGGCTTTCTCTAAGTATATTTTGAATAAGGTTGAAGATGTGGAATAACCCTGCAGGAGACCTTTTGTTGTGGTGAAGTCTCCTATGATATTTGTTCCCATTTAAATGGACACCTTATTTTCTTTTTTACAAAGCTTTTGTAGCTTTTATGAGTTCTCTCTGTATTTCTAATTTGTACATTGCCTCCCATAGTTCCGACCTTGGTATAGAGTTATACGCCTTTCTTAGGTCCACAAATGCTAAATGTATATCTCAATTTTTTGCTTTTTTCTTTTCCAACAATTGTTCCAGTGTGTATACGTGGTCTATATTAACTTCATCGTTGTTGGTAGTCAGTTATTTTCTGTATAGTTGCTTTTTTTCTTCAATTATTCTTTGTGTTTGTTCATGAATTTCATAATAGTGCTGTTAAATTGTTATACGTTCTTTCTCTCTAAGGGCTTCGATTGCTACTTATTTTAAATTCACCTTTATATGCTCGTACGTATCTTCGATGTTGCTGTATCTGAATTCTATTAATTTGTTGTCTAGACGTTGTTTGTATAGTTCTCTTATTGATTGTTTTTGGAGAAGTTCTATATTGTACTGTTTTTCTCTTATAGTATTGTAGTTTATGGTCAGTTCCACATTCTGCTTCTCTTCTGACTCTCACATCTTTTATTTTTATTGTGGTATCTTGTGTGACTATTACGTAGTCTATTATCGATTTCAGCTTCTGTGTTTCTTGCGTTCATGTATATTTATGAATATTTTTATGTCTGAAGAATCCGTTGGTGATTTTTAAGTTGTTTAGTTCGCATAATTCAAACAAACGTTCTCCGTTATCGTTTTATTCATCCTCTTCAAATATCCCCACTACTTTATCGTTTTTTTTTTTCCTTCCGGTTCTACCGTTAAGGTTTTCTGTTTTAATTATCTCCACGTTCTTCTTAATTAGCTCTATTTGGTTTGAAGTTGTTTCGTGAAATTTTCTTTTTCTACTCTCGGAGAATCGGTTGTTGGTGCATATACTCCGAGTATCACTGTCTCTTTACCGTATATGTCTATATGCATTTTAATTACCCTTTCGTTGATTGGCTCCCATGTTCTAACACTGTTCTTTCACTTATTTTTTATTGGTATTTTCACTCCTGTCTTTGATCTACATTCCTTATTAACTCCGCTCCAGCAGTGGATATGGTCTTCCATTTCCTTTCTTTTTGGTTCTTTACATGCATCTTTACATCGGCTCGTTACATACAGTTTTTAATTTTATTCTCATCGATAATACAACTGAGTTATGAACGGCGGATATGTCCGCTCCTGGATAAGTTTTGGTTGATATTATAGAACTTCTCTAGTTAGTGTTGATGACAGTATAATGTATGTGGTTTGTGACAATTTTTGCTACTATTGTCAGCTGATGTCCTCTATATGTACAAAATATGATAGGAAGTTTAAACAAAGTATTTGCAGTCATGAGTTTCTTATTGATATAGAATTCAGCCACCTGTGGCTACGTTAATAAGGATCCACATAATCCATATCGCTTCACAAAATATTTTACTTCTTGGTCCACTCTAGCGTTTATATCACCTATTTTGATAATTAAATTATATCTTTAAGTTGATTTTAAGATACTTATTGCTAATTTTTTCATAATATTTTATTCTGTCTTTATCCTTGTCTATCCCACCCTGGGATGGAAGTGGGAGGTCATGTTTGATAGTATTCGATAGATTTTTAAAAAATATTGAAAATTTGTTTTTCAGTTTATTTATTAGATGTAAATTTTGCGACATATTTGACCGCTTTTTTTCACATTGTAATACAGATCAGAGTAAGGGACAAAAGTAAAAATAGTTTTTTAAAAAAATCTTATCAACTATAATGCCAATTCTCTACCTAAGATTAGAGTTGCTGTTATCGGACTCATACATTGTTTCATTTCTCGTGCTACATTTTCCTAATTTTGATTAGTATATGCAGCTTTATTCTGCACACAGCGTTATCCAATTCGCATAAATCGTATAAACTCAAGCTCCATGTTTTATTATTTTTTTGGGTTATAGAGTTATTCTAAGATGTTAGACAGCTATTTATGTTAATGAAGACCTGAGACACCTCGTCGTGTAAATCTGATTGCCCTCTCCTACCGGATCCTTGATTTCGAGCTCCATGATCACTAAGTGTAATATCAATTTGTTAGTTTATGATAAATTTTACTAAGGATATCCATGCAGATCTTTATTGTTGTAGTCATCCTGTTTTTTTCCATGTCTCAATACCGTTGACTAATTTAGCTTTTTTCTAAATTTAATACGCCTTCGTAGTAAATTTTTCAGCTGCATGGCAATGAAGTGCCCTATCACCTGTCAGTTATTTCACCGGTAGCTATTGGCCAACAAGTGGGGATTACTTACACCATTAATAGTTTGGTTAGGGGGCTGGGAGTATCCTCCTTTTAAGATTTAATTAAAACGTTACAAATGTAAATTTTCGTTACGTACGTGATTGATGGGAGAGTTGGTTAATACAGTCTATTTTAAATCAATGTTGTTACCTACAACTTCCCCGTTAAATTAAGTCTATTCGAATTCTATAAAATTAAGCTAGCAACGGTAACGTGAAAATCAAAGTATCACTCTGACAGGCGAAGCCGCTGTTTTATATACAACGTACTCATTAAATGTATCGTTGTACTATAGTGAGCAGTAATAAAAATTTATTTGCTTAAGAGACCTTTTAGTATATTAATATTTTTTAAGATACCACTACAATGCACCTTTTTGTTGGCAAGACTTCTCGCAACCAAGAATTATAACTTGGATTGTACATAACCATTAGATTAGATTAAAATCTTAAGCATAATCAGACCTAACATTTGAAAAAGGAGTACGAACGTCAATCCAATATAAATTAAGGGACACTCGAAGAGTGGTGGGTTTTTCGGTCAAAGTGGAGAAATAAAAGACAAAGAAGGTGGCTACTTCATCTATTTATTGAAGACGTTTCGCTTTCTACTCAGAAAGCATCATCAGTTCATTTAAAAAAAAACAATATGAAAAACCAAACATCTATAGAAAAGTTATAACATGTGTGTTACCTTAAAAAGACATGTAGCAATCAATGATATTAAATATGTGAAAAAGCTTACGACAATGGACATTTAGAGATCAAGTTGTATAAACAATTAATTAAAACTAGGTACAGTTTACAAATTAACAAACTTAGCACAGCAAAAGAACATGTGATAATCATACATGTATATAAAAAATTATTGTAAAAAACTTAAGTAAAAAACAATAAAATTGATATGTAGAGAATTAGAAAGATCATAAGATGCAGTTCCAACAATATATAATTAGTTAAATTTAATTTTGACTTTAGGTAACATTATTGAATAGGTTAAGATTAAAATATGATATTTAAAAGTAAAATGAAGTTACCAGTCTTTAGCATACTAGGTGCCGCAGGTAAATGAATCTAACAGGTGTAACACCCACGCCAACAGCGTGAAAAGACAGTAGCCTTGAGGTCAAAATATGACAGAACAGCAAGGAGAAATACCAACCTCTGGTGCAATAGAGCGGTACATTTAAAAAATATGATAAATTTGGGTGACAACTTGCCATAAAAGCCAAAAAATGAAAGGAAAAGGTGGTTAAGATCACCATCTTCCCCCCAGTGATTGGTTTAGAAAATCAATGAAGAAAGAAAACGAGGTCAATCCAAAATATCATATATTATAATATCTACGTTGTGACTGGTTAGCCAGTCAACAGGTGAAGATCTATTCAACTTCCACAGTCCAAGGTTCATAGCATTTGGAACTGTGAATGAAAAAGATTCTATGAATCAGTTTCAATTATAAAATTTTACTAAACAAGTAAATCAAAAAACAATTACTTTTTATATGTAAATGTAATATTGACAAAATAAATAATAAGATGTAAGTTGATGAATCTAAGTTAAATAAAGAAAAAAAAATTATTTTATTTTTATTTGAAAAATTAAATATGAAAATATGATAAAAAAACACCTTAGATGACAATTTAAAGAAAACAACATGTTAAGCCTAATTCTGTAAAATTAATGCATTATAAATTTGGCTCAAGTTACTAATGTCAGTTGTATTAAGAGCATCTGGGTGTTTTAGTATTGATCACAGTTCCAAAAACTGTCTTTTGATGAGATTGCTTTCATTGCCAAGAATTTTAATTTCATTAAAGTTCACTTTGTGCTTAGAGTTAATAGCATGCTGGTCAAGAGTACAAGTATGCTTAGATAAGTTGATATCACTGCGGTGTGTCGTAAGACGCCCTCTCAGTGATCTCCCTGTCTGACCGATGTAACATAAGTCACACTCAGCACAAGGTATATGATAGATTACATTAACTTGTTCCAGAAGGGACAAGGGTGTTTTAGTTTTAGAAAACAAATTTCTGAAAGTCTTAGCATTCTTAACTGAAATTTTAACAGGTACATTATTCTGTTTGTACAGTTTAACAAGTTTCTCAGTAACTTGAGCAAAATAAGGTAGAGATGAGTAATGGGTATTTGGAGTCCCAAGTACAGTATTAGACAGAACAGTGTTATTAATGGAATTATTTGATATTGTTCTAAGTTGGTCACCATTGGGCATGTCATCTAAAGAGGAACTATAGCTTTGTACGAAAAGGTATTTATTAATAAGGGAGGATGGAGAGGAATTGTCAATCAGAATAATTTTAAATAATTGAAGGGATTCCCTTCGATTAACCGGATGTGTTAGTCTATTTAGCCTGCAGCTTAAGCTTTAATTAGGTTTAATTTATATTTAAAATAATGACAAGAATGGTAGTTGAGAAACCTATTAGAGGCCATTGGTTTCC
This sequence comes from Diabrotica undecimpunctata, assembly GCF_040954645.1. NCBI lineage: Eukaryota > Metazoa > Arthropoda > Insecta > Coleoptera > Chrysomelidae > Diabrotica > Diabrotica undecimpunctata. The sequence goes on along the minus strand of NW_027311909.1, from coordinate 528,052 downwards.
TTTACCAACTTGTGGTTAAGGTGATATCTCCCATTCTGATGACACGCATGTCTAAGAAGGGAATACTATTTGTGTTAGAATCCTCAAGTTCAACAGTGAACTGTAAATGAGGATCAAACTCATTGAACAAAGACAAGGTGGCCTTAAACTTGTCTGGGGGTAAGGCTAGTAATAAGTCATCAACATACCGCTTAATAAAAGGGATTTGGAAATCTAAAAGACCCAAACGATCGAATACTAAATCATCCAGTACATAATTAACTAGGATGGGAGAGATTGAGGAACCCACAGGTGTCCCAAATATTTGAGGATAATATTTGTCATTAAAGACCAAAAAATTAGTGTCAACTACTAATTGCAAAAGTTCTGCAAATACATCCCAGGATACAGGACAGTTAGGTTGGATGGAGTTCCAGTGATTTCTTAAGGAGGTAATAACACTACAAAGAGGTAAATTAGTGAAAAGAGATATCACATCAAAACTCACTAAAATGTAACCTTGTGGAAGTTCAAAGTTATTAATAAATTCACTAAAGTGAAAAGAATCAACAATATTAAAGAGACGATATCGTTTTTAAAAAGTCACCCTAATCTTCTCGTTCTTAGGGAATGTTAGTCCTTAAGTGATAAAGAGAATGCCACTGTCCTCATGGATAGAGATCAATATCTCAGCCTCATTCAATCGTTGTTATATGATGATAGATACTATCAACCTCTCTCTATCAACCCATGTTCTAAATCTTCTAATAGAATAAATAAATTCATTAACAACTTTAATATTGTTGATTCTTTTCACTTTAGTGAATTTATTAATAACTTTGAACTTCCACAAGGTTACATTTTAGTGAGTTTTGATGTGGTATCTCTTTTCACTAATTTACCTCTTTCTAGTGTTATTACCTCCTTAAAAAATCACTGGAACTCCATCCAACCTAACTGTCCTGTATCGTGGAATGTATTTGCAGTTAAACGTTAAAGTTGAACTTTTGAAATTAGTATTTGACACTAATTTTTTGGTCTTTAACGACAAATATTATCTTCAAATATTTGGGACACCTATGGGTTTCTCAATCTCTCCCATCCTAGTTAATTATGTACTGGATGATTCAGTATCCGACCGTTTGGTTCTTTTAGATTTCCAAACACCTTTTATTAAGCGGTATGTTGATGACTTATTACTAGCCTTACCCCCAGAAAAGTTTAAGGCCACCTTGTCTTTGTTCAATGAGTTTGATCCTCATTTACAGTTCACTGTTAAACTTAAAGATTTTAATACAAATAGTATTCCCTCCTTAGACATGCGTGTCATCATAATGGCAGATAACACCTTAACCACAAGTTGGTATAGGAAACCAATGGCCTCTAATAGGTTTCTCAAGTACCACTCTTGTCATCCTTTTAAATATAACTTAAACCTAATTAAAGCTTTAAGATGCAGGCTAAATAGACTAAAACATCCGGTTAATCAAAGGGAATCCCTTCAAATACTTAAAAATATTTCGATTGAGAATTCCTATCCAACCTCCCTTATTAATAAATACCTTTTCTTACAAAGCTATGGTTCCTCTTTAGATGACATACCCAATGGTGATCAACTTAGAACAATATCAAATAATTCCATTAATAACACTGTTCTGCCTAATACTGTACTTGGGACTTCAACTACTCATTATTCATCTCTACCTTATTTTTCTCAAGTTTGTGAGAAACTCGTTAAACTATACAAACCGAATAATGTATCTGTTAAAATTGCAGTTAAGAATGCTAAGACTGTCAGAAATTTGTTTTCTAAAACTAAAACACCCATGTCCCTTCTGGAACAAGTTAATGTAATCTATCATATACCTTGTGCTAAGTATGACTCATGTTACATCGGTCAGACAGGAAGATCACTGAGACGGCGTCTTACGACACACCGCAGTGATATCAACTTATCTAAGCATACTTGTGCTCTTGCCCAGCATGCTATTAACTCTAAGCACAAAGTAAACTTTAATGAAGTTAAGATTCTTGGCAATGAAAGCAATCTCGTCAACAGACAATTTTTGGAAATGTGTTCAATACTAAAACACCCAAATGCTCTTAATAAGAGAACTGACATTAGTAACTTGAGCCAAATTTATCATGCATTAATTTTACAGAATTAGGCTTAATATGTTGTTTACTTTAAATTGTCCCTTAAGGTGTTTTTATCACATTTTCATATTTAATAAATTCAAATAAAAATAAAAATAAAATAAAATAAATTATTCTTCTCTTATTAACTTAGATTCATCAACTTACATTTTACAACATACAACTATTTGGTCAATATCTTTTTTACATACTTAAAGTAATTGTTCCTTTTGATTAACTTGTTTGGTAAAATTTTAAATTAAAATTGATTCATAGAATCTTTTTTATTCACAGTTCCAAATGCTATGAACCTTGGACTGTGGAAGTTGAATTAATCTTCACCTGTTGGCTGGCTAACCAGTGACATCATAAATATTATAATATATGATATTTTGGATTGACCTCGCATGCTTTAATATTTGTTAACAAATCAATCACTGGGGGGAAAATGGTGATATTAACCACCTTTTCCTTTCATTTTTTGGCTTTTTAACGACAAGTTGTCAACCAAATTTATCACATTCTATGAATGTACCGCTCTATTTTATTAGAGGTTGGTATTTTGCCTTGCTATTCTGCCATTTTGACCTCAAGGCCATATCTATTCACGTTGTTTGCGTGGGTGTTTAACCTGAAAATTCATTTACCTGCGAGATTCAGTAAGCTTAAGACTGATAACTTCATTTTTTATCTTTATTACTATATTAATCTTAAATAATTCAATAATGTTACCTAAAGTCAAAATTAAAATTAACTGATTATAAATAAATTGTTGGAAGTGCATTCTCATGATCTTTCTAGTTCTTTACACATCAAAAAAACCTTAATGTTTATTAGTTAAGTTTTTATAATAACTTTTTTTATATACATGTATGATTATCACATATGTTCTTTTGCTGTGCTAATTTTGTTAAATTGTAAACTATATCTAGTTTCAATTAATTGTTTTATACAACTTTAACTCTAAATGTCCAGTTTCGTAAGCTTTTTCATATTTTTAACATCATTGACTGCTACATGTCTTTGTAAGGTAACACACATTTTTAACTTCTCTATGGATGTTTGGTTTCATATTGTTCTTTTTAGATTAATTGATGATGCTTTCTGAGCAGAAAGCGAAACGTCTTCAATAAATAGATGAAGTAGCCACCTTCTTTGTCTTTTATTTCTCCACTTTGACCGAAAAAACCCACCACTCTTCGAGTGTACCTTAGTTTGGGTTCCCGTTCGCCAAGCCTGTCTATTCTGCCAGTCTTCTTCAGATAGATTTCTTGCTGACATTGCTTATGAAATTCCTTGCATCCATGTTGTTGATAATCGTCCTCGTTTTTTTTTCTCTGGTGGTATCCATTCTAATATTTTTGGTCGTCTTTCTTTCCCCATACGTCTAACATGTCCGTACCATATGTCCGTATAATTGATCTTTGTACATTCATTTGATTGCTTATGTCCTCATTTCTCATATGTTCTAATCTAGACTTTCCCGCTGCTCTCCTCCAAAAATCCATTTTACTGCCAATAGGTTATCTTTAAGTTTTTGTGATAACTGCCGTACTTCTCAGCCATATACGATTACTGGTTTCAATATGGTATTATATATTCTTTTTTCCGTTTCCGGTCTTATATTTTTCTGCCATGGTACTGAAATTAATGCACCTATAACTCGTTTCCCTTTGGTTATTCTGTCTTTTATGGCTTCATCAGTTCTTCCTGTCTTTGTTAGTTTTACCCTCAAATATATACATTGATCGCATTTTTTAATTTTTCTTTCTTTTAAGTCGAGGTGATCTGCAGTATTTTCTTCTCCTATGCAACGATATTGCATTTTTAGTAAATTTTCTTCGAGGCCCCATTTTCTGTGAAAAATCTATTCTTCAAAACATCCCTGTAAATAATAATGGGATATGGAAATACACTGAAGGTAGCCAGATATGACAAAAACAATTGAATAGCGGCAGACGGTTACACAAAACTGACCACGGGCGAGAAGTTAAAACTTTTATGATTGTGAATCAGATACCAAACGGCAGAGGATAGTCCATAGAATGGCACTCGTACAGCGGTGTGAAAATTAAGGAGAAATAAACACTTTATATTTCTCAAAAACAATTATGGCAAAAGAAATAAAAGAAAAGACCTTAAGTCCGTGGCAGACCTTAAATAGTTGAGGGTGCTAAGAATACTCACGAGGAGAAAAACAGAAATAACAAAAACTAATTGTAGTAAGCCAATGAAAGTCGGAACATGGAATGTTAAAAGAATTGACAAGTCTGAAGAGATACATAATACAAACCATAAAATGTGTAGACTGGAAATAAATATCGTGGATAGAAGGGAAATCAGATCATGAAACAACTAAAAAGTCCAAGTAAATGATTATACGTTTTACCAACCTAACAACGACGATCTAATCCATTATAATGTCGTTAGTATTATGCTAGATCCGATAACAGATCACTAGGTAATAAAGTTTATACCAGTTTCTGGCAAGACAATTATAATACTAATCAAGGCAATACCGAATAATCCAAATATTATTTAACTCTATTCTGAAACCGCTAATAAACCAGATCAGATAATAATTTTTTTACGGGGAAATAAAATAATGTTTATCCCATATCAAAAACGACAAAACCACTTTTATATCATAAAACTTCAACGCAAAAGTAGTCAAGGGAAATAAGAAGCGAAAGAAGAGATACTTTCCAACTTAATTCTGTCAAGAGAAAATTTTTTTTATCTCTAACACGTGGTTTAAACTACCCATTACATGCCTTTATACATGGAGATCTCCCAAAAATTTAATAAAACCCAACATTTAAATGCTAAACGACGATAAGAAAGAACCAGTAATTTCTGGAGAACAATTTGAACCTTTGGCGAGTTTGGACGTATTTTATTACCAGTCTAATCGCAGCTAGTTTTTGTGCTTTTATTTATATCCACTTAATAAATTAAAGTGTTGTGTGAACACCAATAAATAAAAATTGGTGAACTTATTGGAGAAAATCTGTAAGTAATTTTAATCTAATTAGATAAAATACTTCACAACAAGTTCATATTGTTTATATTACCTGATGTCCATTAAAAAACAAAAAATGGATGATGTTAATAGTCCAGGGGCGTCGAGGCCCCAAATTTTATTGATATCATATAAAACTTCTTCATATTCTGCAGCGTTAATTAATTCAACTCTCATTCAAATTCTCATCCAAGAAACAAGCTATTTTATATAATGCTCTGGAAAACGTCAAACTTGAGGAAAATCTACTTGCACTGGGAAAAATTATAGAACCAAGATGTATTATTTTTTCATCACGAATTTCAAATCACCGTATTTGTATTTACCTAGCTAGTGAAGAATTAGTAAAAGCTGTCATGAATGCTGACAACGGAAGAATAACTATCAATCAACAAATAATTTATGCTCGACGCTTAATTACACCAAATGAAAGATTACTGATCTCTAATGTTTACCCTAGTATTCCTCACACTTCCATAGAATCTGAACTTAAAAGGTTAAGCCTCAATTTATTAACTCGAATTCATTTTTTACGAATATGTACAACAAACCCAGAATATAAACATATACTGAGCTTTCCAAGACATACATTTATCTCTCCTTTAAAAGCTACATTAATTTCTCCCTCAATTGGCAATAAACCACGGACAAACATCTTATCGTATTCTCTTATCTTAAGAAAAACAGATGTGTTACTATTGTAAACAATTTGACCATTTTGTAGCAAATTGTCCATCCTGTAAAAATCCAAATCAAAACTTAACAACAACAGTGCCAACTACTACTATAAATACAGTAGTAAATACTCTTCCACATGACGTGCCGGTCACATCAGCATCTTCAGCGAATTCCTTTTCCTTACAATCCTCGACTATACCTTCTTGATTGACTACATCAATATTAACTGCATCCCAAATATCACCCTCAATATCATTCCCAAGTTCTCAAACTACATGCACAGATACAAATAATATAACAACTACCCAGTTATCAACAACACCTAATGTTTCACAACCTCATACATCATTCCCTCCAATTCTTCCTCAACACTAGCATGCCCTATCAATAGCATATCAATAGATACCACTGATACACTTGAAATAACTAATACACCTAATAAAGAAGTAAACATAGCTAAGCGCAGTCTTGATGAAATTTTAACCCCACCTTTACAAGAACCTAAAGAAAATTTTACAAAACCAATACAAAAACTTAAAAAATCCAAAACTATTGATAATTCTGAGACTATTGCTAACAGTATGGAACCTGTAAAAGATTTTATTACTAATAAACTTATAACACCGATATTAAATTTTGAACAACTAACTGATTTTTTTGAAAATGCTTTAGGATCTCCATATAAATTAAGTCTATCTAAAACTTATACAGAAAATACATTAGGTTTACTTAGTCTGTTAAAAGAGATCTATCCTCACATTATATAAAAAAAATGAAATGTACTAAAATAATTAATTCAATTACTGGACAACTAAAACCTCAGCTCGATAGGGACTCCTCTAGAGAACCTTCTACTTAAGCTCACGTTCAAGTCTATTTTACAATTAAATTTGTACGGTTATTATACCCGTTTAGAAATGTTACAATTAATAATTGCTCAAAATTCACCTTCTCTAATTTGTTTACAAGAAACTCATTTTAAAAATAACAAAATTGATAATTTGAGAAATTATACAAGCCTATTTAAAATTAGGCAAAATCAAGAACATGCCAGTAGTGGAGTTTCAATTTTTATCGAGAATTCCTATGAATATTGCAGTATTCCTCTAATAACAAATCTAGAGGCTATAGCGGTGTGCTTAGTAGGTTCACTAAAAGTTAACATCTGCAGTCTTTACATCGCACCTAATTCTGATCCAAGTAAAGCAGATTTTTCTAATCTTTTATGTCAGATTCCTACACCTCGAATTATACTGGGAGATTTTAATGCACATAATTCATTATGGGGCTAAAAAAAATCGACAAAAATGGGAAGAAAAATAGAAAATATTCTAAATAATCTCGATTTAATTCTACTTAATGAAGGCAGGAATAGTCAATATAATGCAGCAACAGGAGAGTTTTCAGCAATTGATTTGTCAATTTGTGAACCTAACTTGCAACCTAGTTTATCATGGGACACTTTACCTGATCCATATGGAAGTGATCAATTTCCCATCTTAGTTAACAACCTGTTGTACCATAAGCACAACACACACATCACCAAATGGTCCTTAAATAAAGTCAACTGGACACTGTTCTTAACATTGATTTCTTTATCAACCATAAATCTTAGAGAAATGTTAGACTCAGAACAAGATATTAACGAGAAAACATTATTTTTCAATAAAGTCATCATTGATGCAGCGAATAAATCCATTGGAAAAACAGCTTTTCATCCAAAACATTCATCTGTACCGTAATGGCATGAAATAATGGCAAATCAATATTGTACCGTTTCTAGTGATGAAAGCTATTAAATAGAATTCTTAAATGAGAAACGATTTGAACAAAATAAAGGAATACCAATAAACAATGACACTTCACCAATAAACAATCCTATAAGCTTGACTGAACTTATTGAAACTCTTAACTTCGTTAGAAATACTAGTCCAGGACCAGATAATATACCTGTGCTTTTTCTGCAGAACCTACCACTAGTAGGCCAAGAACTATTATTGCAACTATTCAATTTTATATGGATCAATAAGGTATTTTCACACATATGGCACTCGTCAATCATAGTTCCAATACACAAACTAGGTAAACCTAAATTTGAAGCAAAATCCCATAGACCAATCTCTCCCACGAATGCAATGTGTAAGTTGCTAGAAAAGATCATTGCCAATCGACTTATGTGGTATATTGAACATAAACATCTTATTATACCCGAAAAAAGTAGATTTAGGAAAAATAGATCAACATTAGATAATTTAATATCATTGGAATCAGAAATTTACGAAGCATTTATATGTAATCAAGAATGTTTAGCCATATTCTTTGATGTAAAAAAGGCTTTTGATACAGTATGGTACGACGATATTTTAACTACACTCCACAATTGGAAGATTCACGGTAACATGTTTGCTTTTATTTCAAACTTTCTACGGCAACGATATTTCCAAGTTCGAATCAATAACCATTTGTCTGAATCTAAATTACAGAAAAATGGAATTCAACAGGGCTCGAATCTAAGGGTAGCACTATTTTTAATTGCCATTAACAATGTTGTGTCGTACTGCAACGTCACAATTAAAACTTTTTTGTATGCTGATGATCTGGTAATTCTAGCAAGAAATAAAAATATATTATCTGCTCATAATCGTATTGCTGCAACTCTTAAGTCGATAGAATCGTGGTCCAACAATATTGGGCTCCAGTTTTCCACCACAAAAACAAAAGCTATACATTTCACGAAAATCATATCCACAAAAGATTCCAAATCTATTTTTAAACAATTCTCCTATAGAATATACAAAAGAAATAAAATTCCTAGGGATGCAACTGGACTCAAAATTAAGTTGGACAAGTCATACACACTCGCTAAGAGTATCGTGGCAAGCATATCGCAAACCAAGCATTGCTTAAAAATTTTGATACTCTTAAGAGTTTAGCCGTTCGACTTGCTTTAGGAGCATATTGTACCAACCCTGTGGACAGTCTACTCTGTAAAGCTGGAGAGCCACCCTTAAACCTAAGAAAAAAATGCTTAACTCTATCGTATGTCTCGAGTATAAAATCTAACCCAAAAAATCCAGCTCTTCATCATGCTGTTGCTAACAGGTTCCAGGAGGTCTATCAAAAAAGAAATAGGGGTCCTGTACCTTTCTATGAACGAGCTAATAGATACTTATTCGATTTTAATATTGAGCTACCTCCATTTATCCTATCTTTGAAATAAATTTATGTTTTCCTTGGGTTGTTCCCTCTCCGCTTTGTAACCTTAAACTTACAGCATATAACAAAAATAACGTGATACCAAATTTTTTTAAAACCCACTTTCTCCATGTTCTCACACAGTACAAAAATTACCATTTTATATACACGGACGCATCTAAGACCATAAATGGTGTAGGAGCATGCTTGTGACATCCCATGAACATTCTATCTATAAATTTTCTCCTAAGACAAGTATTTTTACAGCAGAAGTATTTGCCATCAATAAGGCCCTAACCTTTATTCTAGAAAAAAACTTCCCAAATCTCTTATAATATCTGATTCACTTAGTTGTCTGACATCAATTTCGCAGATTTATCCCTCTCATCCAACATTACAGCAAATTAAGTGAATTTTATACCGCATATACCAAAACAATTTGACAGTAGAGTTCCTCTGGGTACCGTCACACGTTGGAATAGATGGTAACGAAAAGGCAGATAGTCTAGCTAGGTCCGCAGTAACCAATACAGCCGCATCAGTGGAAAATCTAACGATGCATTTAGATTTAAAACCTTACTTAAAATCAAAATTGCACGATGTTTGGCAAAACCAATGGAATAGAAGCACCACTAAATTGACAGAAATAAAATCTTCCGTCCTTCCATGGAACGTCTGGCCTTCAAAGTGACATCAAGTCCTAATAACACGTCTCAGATTAGGACACACTTCTACAACACACGAATACTTGTTGAAGAAAGAAGAGGAACCAGTGTGTGTTGTTTGTGAATGTAAAGTGACAGTGAAGCACATTTTGATTGACTGTCCAATATACTCAGTTGAAAGACTTTATCATCACATTGCAAAAACATTAAAAGAACTTCTAGGAGAATCTAAATACGTAGCTGGCTTGATAGAATTCTTGAAAACTATAAACTTTTTTAATAAAATTTAATACAATAAATCAATAATTAAAATATATATTGTATACATAATAATGTAATTGATATTTTGTATATGTCTATGTATGTCTTTATCATATTTGTATTTTTCTTATGCTAATAACCCTAAGTGATTGAAGCAAAAATAAATAAAAAAAAAATAATAATTTCTGACAAACTCAATGAACAATTGTGACGAGAACAAAATACAGAGACGGAACCTAGAATAATTAAACAAAGGATACAGTACACTTGGAGTCTACTTAAAAATGTAATTTTGGATGCACAAAAATATAATTACATATTAATAATAAAAAATATGAATCATGAACGACTCAAGAGATATTAGAAGTAATGGAACAATGGCGAGAATTAAAAATAATGCAAATGTCAACATGAAATACCAATGAAGCATGAAGAGAAGCAAGGCAATATACAGAAAAAAAAAATAGTCAAAACAATAACTTGTTAATACACAAGACATACAAGAAGTTTTGACAACCTATGTTTCTCATATTTCTGACGATAAAGATACCTCCTTTCGTAGCCAATTTTAAACAGACACAGAGTCAACGTATAATAATTTCAAAAACAGAAAACACTCTGTAGGAACTAAAAACCTGCAAAAATATGTGATGAGTTCTGATTGGTCAGTTTAATGCGGCAGATAAATAAGTTGTTTCTAAAAATTCTACATAAAAGAATCCGTGCCAAATGTTAGCTAGATCTGAGTAAATTACAAATGGGTTTTCGAAAAAGTTTGGAAATTAGAAAGACTTTATTAAGTTGATCTACGTTTGATCTACGATCTCGATTACATAGATTACATAGAAATAGCTCGCCCAAATCTCAATTATTTTGATACCGTAGGCATGCGAGATCAGTGATGTTTTAGAAAAGAGTTTAACAAAATAAGAAAATTGCATATTGGAGAAAGTCCAGGTACTTACAAATGAAACGTTGAATATTAGAGAAAATTAGAGGGTATATAAGAAAATGAAAAATAATTGTAACTAAAGTCCAGTAGCCCAACAACTTGAGAACAAAAGAATAATGATATGTGATTTACCATAATAATACAAGCAGAAGAGTTTTTAAGAAACGTTTAACCCAAAGGGGAAAGCTTAATAATAATCAATATTTATAATAACAATAATGAGATAGGAGACTGTCAAATTGATTCGAACGAGTATATACCGCTCTGTGAATCAGTGTAAAAATTCGCCGTTTATCACAGTAAATATCAGTATTTAAAAGTATTTTATCATCAAAAAGTGACTAGTAATTGTTGTGTAGAGTTTTCAACGTCAAGAGCTGCAATATTATTTAGTAAGAAATTGTTAATTAATACTTTTCTAACCAAAACATTCAGCTGTGTTGTCATTTTTTGCCATATTTGACATGTCTGTCGCCAAGTCAGTCCTATCAAGGACTGGCTTGGCGAAGTTTTAAAAAGGCAACCAGTAATACAGATATGTGTTACAATTTCTGCCTATCAGACAAAACTTAAATACAATAAAACCAAAAATAATTACTTTTGACTACATGAGTAACAACTTAAATCAATGTTTTCCTACTGTTAGCAACACCATGTCTGGAAACAACGTCATCAGTAATAACATTGTTTAAATAGAACTAGTTAGCCAACGCAATGTATAAATTTGTTTGATTCTAATTGAGACAGTCACTAGATGTCACCACTCTTTTTGTCTCAATAAATTTTAATATACCATTGTTTGTTTGATATACGTTATACTAGATGGTGCTATGTGAAAAAGTTAAAGATTAAACTAAACTTCCATTTTTGATCCCCTGAATTAAATTCACCAGCGTTGCAATATTTCACTGACATAGTAGCAACAGGTTTGCTTACAAATAAAAATTTTACAAAAAACAGACCATGAATCAGTTAAGGTTTTGTTTTAAATAGAGTTATTACTATCAACTAGTAAATATCGTGTCAACTAAAATTGTACATAAACGTACTGTGGCTTCTAAATCTTCCTATATCTAAATAAGTTTAAAGAATTTAAATATTTTATTTTATTTGGAAGTGTATTACAAAAATTTGGTCAGAGGTAAGTAAAATATTTTAATTCTATGTGTTTAAAACAAAAGAAACATTTGTATGAGAAATGAACAAATTAGGTATTTAGAAATAAATTTTAGCGGTTAATACATACATTCGATAATATTTGAAAAAAGTGATTTTAAATTAAAATAATGTTACTTCCATAATAAACAAATGGTTTTTTACAGATGGCTGGAAATATTTGTTGTTATTACAATGTGGTTTATCACCATACAAAATTCATGGTTTAAGAATGTTCAGATTTCCGACAAAAAATCTTTCGGCTTGTCAAACATGGATATTACACTCTGGTAAGTAAATAGAAACTTTTTTTATATTCTTTTATTTTACACCGTTTCCGTTACGTAATTAACTTAAAAAAATGTTTATTTTTTTTTTCATTCATCATTTGAATTTTACGTTTTCGTTGGTATTATAATTATGATATAATAAACTTCGCAAAAACAAATTAGTGAATAAATATCAATTTAATAAACATAAACAAAGTATTAGATATTTAAATATGTATTTCTTAACTACCTATTTTTAGTTATTGTATTGAAAAGTAGAAATAAGTACATCTTTATCGGAGGACTAATTTATACACCAGTCTATCTGTAAAAAAATCATTGATTACACGTAAAAATCTTATAAAGATATTTGAAGGTACTAAAAGATATACGAGGGTTAGTTAATAATAAATCTGTGAAGACATACAGGTATTTTGGTTTGTTTTTGTTAAAACAATTTTAAAAAGTGAGAGGTCATTCTTTTGCTTATAAAACGTTTTTTATCCAGTTTAGAGAAGAATAGTTAAAATAAAAATTGTAGATCTCAAAAAGTTCTTGCTTTTGTGAGATTCTAAATTAAAATATATAAAGAATTCACCAAAATAGTTGCAAAAAACCCTTGATTTTGCAGAAATTTATAAATTTTAATAACTTTGTTTTTGCACAATGGTACGTAATGTAACTAATAAAAATAGTGACGATTTGTTTATCATGGAAAGCGATTATTTAAACAACTTTTTGTTGAGCTACCCCAGTTAAAAAAAAATTATGTTTTACATGCCACAGAAGCCAAGATATTGCAAATTTTACAAGCGCGATTTATTTTAAAAAAGTTCAAATCTAAAAAAAAACGGAGCTCAGATGGTTCTCCATTCTACTTTTACGAAGAGGTATTTTACGAATACCATCATTTTAACGGGTTATAAATTTTTACTTCTTTACCGCATATGCCATCTGTAAGCTGGATCGCACAATTCAGATCTTCATTTAGAGTCCCTTCAATTTTCAGCTCTTACTGTTAATAGACAATGGAAGTATGATTTTAAGAATAAAATGCTTTGGTTTTAAATATAAAATGCTCTCTTGGCTCGTAATGGTCATAGAAGATTCTTTTTTTTTAGAAAGTGTGTTTTTCATCAGTTTTTCATTAGCCTCTATATAAGTTTGTGCCATAAACGATATCAAAGATATAAATGTTTATAAACAGATTAAATAACCTATAAACTATTTGCTCTGATTGATATTTAGCGCACTGTAATAACTTATTAATTTCCATAATTTCAAGGAGCTATGTTATATGTTTTTGCACAAAAAAGAGTTATTTTAATTTATAAATAACTACAAAAATAAGGTTTTTTGCAACTATTTCGATTAATAGTTTCTTGTATTTTAATTTGGATACTCTCAAAAGTTACATTACTTTTTATGATCTACAACTCTAAAAAAGGCTGAAAAAATCTTAAACAGATATTTAAAGTCTCTAAAAGGTATATGAGGGGTAGCTGATGACAATTATGTGAAAAATTTAGCTAATTTTGCTTTGCTTTTTTTTAAACAATCGTAAAAAGTGAAAAAAGTTTATGCGCATAAAACGTTAAAATAAAAGTTATAGATCATAAAATGTTCTCTAATATTGATATTTTTATAATAAAAAAACATAAAGAATTGACCGAGATAATTTAAAAACCCTTATTTTTAAAATATCATTTATAAATGTTAATAACTTTCTTTTTGCATAACGATATGTAATACAACTATTTAAAATTATGGCAGTTAATGAGTTTTTAAAGTGTGCTAAATGTCATACAGAACGACCATACAGTTTATGAATTATTCAATTTGTTTATCCAGGAGACCGATTATTTAAACAACTGTACCTGTCCAAACAGTCACTCTAGGGATATTTTGTAAATAGCAATCGATTTTTTATGGCTTCGTTTTAAATTATTAAAAAAAAACATCAAGAATATAATAAATTTGTTTTTAAACATCAGTTTGAAGAGTAACAAATTTTTAGCATATAAAAATTTTTAATAACTTTGACTTTTTTATGTCATACACTTGTATGTAGGCTCAATATAAAGCTAATAAAAAAAAACATTAAAAAAAAACCAAAACCTTCTATGGCCCCGAGGAAATCAAATAGCATTTTTTTTCTTGTTTAAGAAATTGCAAATATTTTCATTGTTTATTAACATCAAGAGCTGAAAATTGAACATTGTAAAAGAATATCTAATTTTTATAATTCGATTTATCAATAGCATGCACAGTGAAGAAGTAAATTAGTTTTGAAACATTAAAATAATGGTACTCGTAAAATATCGCCACAGAAAAATGCAAGGGAGATCTGTCCGCTGCAATATCTCAGCTTGTTTCTTGTTAGTGGTTATAGAAAGTTCTGTTTTTTTTCATTGTGCTTTTACGCCAGCTTTTCATTGAGCCTACGTACAGCCGTATGACATGAAAAATATCAAAAGTAGTATAAATGTTTAGAAGCTAAAAAGCACTTTTGCAAACCGTTTTTTTAATAATAAGTTTAATAAAATGTTGAAGTTTATAAATAAAGCTTCAAATAATCGATTCAAAAAACATTAAATAACTGTCAAAGGTTAAACACCCTTTTTAAAGTTCCTAATGGATTTTAAAGATTTAAACAGTGTTAAACAGATAAATTAATTCATCGACGTGTTAACAATACGAAGCGAAGTTCTTTAATCACAATGTGATAAGAAAACAAGTATCAAATTTGGTTTTATATTTCAATAGTCGAATTTAATTGTGGCTATATTGGTTTAATTAAAGAAAACCAGTGAAAATCCCAAGAAATAGGTGAGATCCTTTGTTTCTTTCTTTCCAGTTTGGGAGATGGTCCTTTAGGTACTCACGTTTAGGTATTGTGTTACGGTCTGGGTAACCAGAACTACACATCATGAACAGCAATTAAATATTTACATTTACACAAAACAACTCCAGTTTCAACCCAAAATCATATGTCGTTGCCGCAGTCTCTAGCCCTCCTTCCCGTTCGTTTTCTAAAAGGGGACAAGTTATTGTCATGCACTCCATTTTAAATACTGTTTTATTTGAATATATTAAAGAAATTGATAAAATAGTTTATCCAAAAAATATTACTTTTAAATCTCGCATTTCGAATAATCGAATCTACATTTTTCTCACTTCTACCGACATCGTTGATCAACTAATACACCGAACGTCATAATTAATTTCACCGTCATCTTTATCTGCAGGCTTCTTTCTGCGACCAAAAGAATCCTTATTTGAAATGTATCTCCTTCCATCCCGCATTCACTAATCGAACAGTCCCTAAGAAATACGGAACATCAGATGATCAATAGGCATATATCATGAGTTTCCTGCTCTATGTATATTTTTACTTCATCTTTTGCCAAATTTAGACACGATATATTTTTTTTTTTTTTTTTATTTAGAATTAACGTGTCTCAACATCTTAGGTCATTGACACGGGAGCAAAGGTTTACAATAGTACTTACAAAGTTATGATACAAAGTTTACAATTTTGAAGAATAAAAATATTATGTAAATTATAATTTGTTAAACAATTGAGAAGTCTTTAAAAAGTCTATTATGCTCTTGAGTCGGCTTGAACAGTTCAGAAGTTCTTCTAGACTATGGGTTATATTGTTGGCAATGCGGGTGGCCTGGTAGTGCTGACATTCTATGAGGATGTGTTTGACGGTGATAGGAATATCGTTGCAGTGAGAGCATAACTGTTGGTCTGTAGAGGACATAAGATGACCGTGCGTCAAACGTGTGTGTCCTATTCTCAATCTTCGTATTGCTATCTTTTCTTTTCTGTTCAGAGATGCTAGGGATAAATAGCTGTAAACATTAGGTTGTATTTCTCTGAGCTTTGTGTTTTTGGTGATCCAAAGTTTCTGCCACTTGTCTTGGATATTCCTTTTGAATTTTGATTTTAAGTCTTCTTGGAGCTGTATGTTGTAGACAGGTAAGTTGGATGTAGATGCTTCTTTTGCAGCGCTGTCAGCCATCTCATTTCCTTGGATGCCGATATGAGAAGGCACCCATATTATTGTTATTGAAGTCCCTCGGGAAGTGAGGAGATGGATCGATTCTAATATTTTTTGTACTAAATGATGTTGATTGTAAATATTTTTTAACGAATGAATTGCGGATAAGGAATCGGTACACAGAGCTACACTTTGATGATTGTCAAAAGGGAACTCGAGAGCTTTTGAAATACTAAAGAGTTCTCCTGAAAATACGCTACATTCGTTTGATATTCGGTATTGTCGCAGCACTGTATCAACTGTAGTGACAGAACAGCCAACTCCATCTGCGTTTCGGGATGCATCGGTATAAAGCACCTTATCATAGTGGGATGTATTCACAATATCTTTGAAAGCTTGTCGAAAAAAGATATTATTTGTTTGTTGCTTATTAAATTTACAGAGAGAAGTGTTTATAAAAGGAGGTGTTCTAGACCATGGCGGGGATTGTGATTTTATAGATGCAATTGTTTGAGATAATTTTGTGTCTTGGCACAAGGGTTGTAGGATCTGTGGGATTGAAAGTATACATCTGGGCGAGATTACGAGTCCAGGTCTTGGCGAAGTCAGAAGATTAAATACAGGGTTAGTCGGATTCGACGAAATTCTGCTAGCATAAGATAGGAGTAGTTGCTGCCTCCGGAGGTAAAGGGGGAGTTCATGAGATTCACAATAGAGACTTTCAGCGGGACTGGATCGAAAAGCTCCTAAGCAAATTCGGAGAGCAGTGTTGTGAACAGAGTTTAAAGATTGTAATAAATTATTGGATGCAGACAAGTAAACTATACAACCATAGTCTAATTTGGATCGGATTATAGCTCGATATATTTTGAGTAGTACACTTTCATCGGCACCCCATTGATGGTGGGACAATGTCTTTAACAAATTCATTCTGCTTAAACAGATGCCTTTTATTTCATCGATATGACGTCGCCAGGTGAGTTTGTTATCGACAGTTAGTCCTAAAAACTTGTAATGATCAATTGACTCTAAACTTACTCCGTTTAGTGTTATTTTGGGTATTTCTGTGCTGTTGTATCTCCTGGTGAATTTAATTATTTTGGATTTATTGGAAGAGAACCTGAAGCCAGTTTTCTCGGACCATGTAGTAAGGGACTCGACAGAATTTTGTAATAAAGATGAGGTTGCAGCTGTGGATTTTCCTTGGCAGTATACAATAAGGTCGTCTGCGTATAGGGCAAATTTAACAGAAGATTTTATATGAGAGCAAATATCATTGATGGCTAGCAGAAAGAGGGTAGAACTCAAAGTAGAACCTTGAGGTACACCATTTTCAGTGACATATTTGTCGGATAATACTCCGTTAACTGTGATTCTGAAATTTCTGTTATTTAAAAAGTTGTTTATAAAGCAAAATATGTTGCCCGTAAGATCATTTTCTACCAGTTTTTTAAGGATAACCGACTTACATGTTGTATCGAAAGCACTTTCTATATCAAAAATTACTGCAATTACGTCTTGCTTGGAGGCCATAGCATTTGCTATATCTGTTTGTAGGATCACTAAATTATCAGTGGTGCTTCTATTAGGTCTA
This sequence comes from Diabrotica undecimpunctata, assembly GCF_040954645.1. Taxonomy (NCBI): domain Eukaryota; kingdom Metazoa; phylum Arthropoda; class Insecta; order Coleoptera; family Chrysomelidae; genus Diabrotica; species Diabrotica undecimpunctata. The sequence goes on along the minus strand of NW_027311909.1, from coordinate 510,136 downwards.
AAACCTGATTGAGCAGGGTTAAGGATATTGTTTTTTTCTAGATACCATATTAATCGCTTATTGATCATTTTTTCCAATAATTTGCAAAGGGTACATGTTAGGGAGATTGGCCTAAACGAGTTTGGAGAGTTGGGAAGAGAGCTGCTTTTTTTGATAGGAAATATAATGGATTCCCTCCATTTGGAAGGAAATTCTTGTCGGGACCAGATTAGGTTGTACAACTCAAGCAATTTGTTTATGGTTTCTTCATTAAGATATTTGAGGAAAATTGAGGGGATGTCATCAGGGCCAGCAGCTGAGTTTTTTGTAGTGGATAGAGCTAGAGTCAATTCTTGTTTAGAAAAGGGTAGGTTTATTGGGTTGGAAATATCGTTAGTTTTACCACTTGCGATGTTAAAAGAGTGTAAAGGAGACTTATTTTGGTTTAGCGTTTTCGATTGAAAGTGATGCGCAAAGATCTTGGCAATACTTTGACTTTGAGTCACTATTTTGTTGTCATGAATTAAGGCGGGGATTTTGTAGGCGGTGCTTTGACCTTTCATATGTTTAATTTTGTTCCAAACTTGGCTTGGAGGTGTGTCGGAAGAAATAGAATTGATATAAAGGTTCCATGAAGTCTTTTTGCTTTCCTTTATGATACGTTTTGATTTAGCTTTAGCTAATTTAAACTTGATAAGATTTTCATTAGTTCTTGTTCGTCTATATTTATTCAGAGCTTTTTTGCATACACGAACTGCTACAGCACAGGAGTCATTCCACCAAGGAACTGATTTTCGTGTAGGTTTAACAGAATATTTTCCTATATATTTTTGAGCGGAGTTAATTATGCAATTAGTGAACTGATCAACTAAGTGGTCTATGTTATATTCATATTTAATTGAATTGACTTGATCTCGGACGTTTAGACTGAAATTCATCCAGTCCGCTTGTGCAATACGCCATTTACTTATTGGGTTGTACGATTTGGGTTTATTGTCTGAGATTAATATAGGGAAATGATCACTATCGAAAAGACTATCTAGAGGACACCATGTTAGAGATGGACCTAGTTTTGGATCACAAAGGCTGAGATCGATATTTGAGAAAGTTCCTGAAGATATATTGAAGTGGGTGCTACAACCAGTATTGAGTAGAAATATATCTTCATTGCTAATTATGTTTTCTATAATTTTTCCTCTGCCAAATGTGCTGTTAGATCCCCACATTGTGCTGTGAGCATTAAAATCTCCTACGAGGATGAATGGGGGTGGGAGTTCTGCTATTAGTTTAGAAATTTCTGTATGATTTATCCCCTTATTAGGTGGTAAATATATATTGCAAATAGTGATTTTATGAGGACACCAGAATGAAACAGCTACTACTTCTAAATTAGAAGTGATGTTAAATTTTTCGGAATATATATCTGACGATATAAAAATAGAAGTACCGCCACTTGCGCGTAGGGGTGTGGATCTAATCTGATGATAGCCTATGTAATTTTTTAGGTACGGATTTTGGGTTTCCTTTAAATTTGTTTCTTGTAGACAAAGAATATCTGGAGCGGTCTCTTGGATAAGTTGTTGGATGCGTTCTAGACGGGCGTAAAACCCATCACAATTCCATTGTATTAAAGAGAAAGATTATTTTAAAGAGTTTTGGGAGGCAAGGGAAGTATCAGAGTAAGATTCATCGTCACTGGGATCTGTTTGTGAAAGACATGGTAATGTTATTGTATCGTTATTTTCTGCAGATTTAACATTGCATTGATGTCTGATTTTTTTCATTAATCGTGTAAATCTGTTTTTTATTGTTCTTTGAGAAAGATGCGGGTAGATAGAAATCAAATTGGTAAGGAGTGTATTGATGTCGTTTGTAAACTTTAGGGCCTCATGATAGGGGTCACTGCTGCCTTTAGTATTTTCTAAAAACGCAAAAAGATCGTTTAAGGAGAGTATATTGTTTTGTGGATTTTTGTTGTAATATTCGGTAATGTCAAGTTTAGTAATATCAGAGATACTGGTATCATCCGTCTTTCGCTTTTTCTTTTTGGATTTTCTTTTAGTTAATTCATTAGGGATATAAGGCGGTTGCATTTCAGAGGTTTCAGCTAACGGAGTTGTAGGAAGACTAGATTCGTCATTAAGTGATTCCGAAGGAGGTCTTTTTTGGCCTATTACTGGAATGTCTTGAGATGATTGGACGCTTTCATTTGTATTCGTGCTATTTTCATTGCTAGAAATGGGAGCTCGGGTTTCTGACTGTATAGGAATAATGACCGATGGGGGATTAATGCAGTTATTTGCAACATGTCCTGTTTGCTTGCAGATAAAACATTCCATTCTATCTGTAGAAAGAAAAATTCTATGTTCATGACCATCATATGGAATAGTTATTGATGTTTGTAGTTCGTAGTTATCAGAAGGGGGAAATATATAAACTTGGCGCCTGAAGCTTAAAACATGACTGTATTCATCTCCAGGGATACCTGCTTTTAGAAACGATATGGGGGATGCTAGTTGTAAGCCAAGACTTTTTATAGCATTTTCAGCTAGATCATGAGGAATAAAAGGTGATATATTTGAAATAACAATTCTTTTGGTTGGAGATATAAGTCTCCGAATATTTAGTGAAAATGTATTAATTTGAATGAATGGATGAGACTTTATCAATTTTTCGACAAGTTCAGAATTAGATAAGTAAATACATACCCTATTATTCGATATCCTGGATGCGAAGCAAATGTTCTTGGCCCCAATGATAGTTCCGATTGCATGTACATAATCGTATAGCTTTAAACTGTTCTCGGCATGAAGAACCACAGCCTGATCCTTTTTTGGGAACGTTGGTCTAGGTGCTGATTTTACTGCAGCCGTGTAAGATATGTTACTGTTGGTGGTTGGGTTTGTGTTGGTTACAATTTGGTTTGTTGACATTGTTGGATTTGAAGCATCCTCGTAGTCAAAGACAGCTTCTTGCAATTTGTTTGTATTCATTGTTGAGTGTCAGAAGGCGGCAACTTATCATACACCATAGTGATGGAAGTTGCCTAAATATGGAGCAACTAGTGTAAGGTCCAACAATGTTGTTATTTTCTTGTAAGGTTATAATGCACTTAATGAAATATTGTTTATACAAGTTTAGCGATTATATGCACCCGCGAAAGTACACGTATATAGTTACACTGCACTTTGTTATTGTCTGGAACAAGTATAAATCGCAAAACAAGTTTAAAAACTATTATAAACACTGTAAATTACGAGAACGGCAAAAACGATGTTTACTCGTTCAGGCACCGAAGTGGAATCGACACGATATTTAATTAAGTAAGAAAACTTTATGTACTTCAGATACTAGCCCAAGTCTAGTTTGAAAAAAAAAGTTAAAAATAAAAAATAAAAAATAAAAAATAAAAAATAACCTTAAAATATCCAATCCCTTTTTTAATCAAAAGGTTATACTTGATAAAATAAAAGTTTTGGAACAAATCTGGACCTAACCATATATACTCTTTTCTTCCTTCACCCTTTCCTTATTCATCCTTAGTTTCACAAGATACCAATTATCCGAACTCTTCTATAAACTATTTCGGACTAAAAGCTGCACTCAAATCCTATAAAAACACAAAAATTAGGATTTTTTAGAATTATCTTGAAAAATTTCTCGAAAATTCCTTAGGCACCAACGACCCTCTAAATGAAACCAGTAAATTTACCACTGACATACCGCTGACAATCGTTAATGAAAGATCTTGCCCTAATCTATACTAATATAAAAGAAAAATCATTACAAAAAAAATTTTTTGTTAAAATCCATTATAAAAGGTATATAAATTAAAAAACCCAAATGGGCTATGTCATGAAGACAAAAGGTTTTCGGAATCTATATTCCATCATCAGTGTCTAGGTGAACATGTTTTGAGCCGCTAAATATCTGGGTAAAAACCCGTTAAAAGTTATACGTTACAATTTAGTTTACATTATTTAGTCTTATATATTAGGATGTTAAAGCTAGCAGTGGATATAATAACATGGCAAATGTTATCATATCCACTGGTAACTCAACCCTGGTGAGGTCCCAACCTCATATAAACTTATACAAAGTGTAGTAAATCTATTTCAAGATAGATCTAACGAACTAGGATTATCACTTACTGAGAACAAAACCAAATTAGTAAAATTTTCCAGAAGAATTTTCACTCCCTTAACCAAAATTTTATTTAACAATTCTCTACTTTCTGTTGTTTCTTCTTCTTCTTAGAGTGCCATATCCCTACGGAACGTCGGCGACTACCATGCTTACAATATTTTTATACTGATCTCAGTCTTGCGCTACGTGTAGCAATTGGTCCGCTGTCAAACCTGTCCACTGCCGCAAATTCCTCAACCGTAGAGTTTCTTCCGTCCTATCCATTTCTTTCCTTCGATTTTACCGTTGAGAATTAGCCGAAGGAACTCATATCTTGGTCCTCTGATTATATGTCCAAGATATTCTAGTTTACGCCTCTTAATAATATTTAATAGAGTTCGTTGATGTCCCATTCTTCGAAGAACTTCTTCGTTTCTGGTTCTGCTAGTCCATGGAATTTTTAGTATCCTTCGATACAACCACATCTCAAACGCCTCGATTTTATTCATGATATCGGCGTTTAAAGTCCAAGTTTCACATCCATACAAAAGTACAGACCACACGTAGCATCTTGTAAACTTTTCACGGATTTCCAAATTTAATGAGTTATTGGATAATAGAGGCTTGCATTTTTAAAATGAATTTCTTGCCTGTTCAATTCTACATCGAATTTCGAAGGATGGATCTAGATTTTGGGTAATCCAACATCCAAGGTATTTGAATCTTTGAACTCTCTGCAGCGGTTGTTGGTTTAATATCAGTTGGGTTGCGCCGATATCCACTTTACTGGTCACCATGTATTTAGTTTTATCAATATTTATCGACAGTCCCCAATTTGTGCATTCCATGTCAACTCTATTGATTAGCTCCTGCAGTTCTGTTGTTAATTAATGTAAAATTCTCGGTTTTATGTTTGACTCCAGATTAAATTGAAAGAATCCAGTCTCTGAACTTAAAATCAATTGTTTTAAAAGGTTGAACATTTTTAAAACCCTCAGTCATCTTTAATGGGGTGCCGACAAAACTACTTCTAGGTCTGAGCGCTTTTCGCTTTAGTCCTATTGAGAGTGTATACCGTGAATCTAATGAACTTTCTCCTACCCTAAGATGATAATCACTTCTACTTTCGTATGCTGCATCAACATCCGCAAATCCATTTAATCCCGTTCATTCCCTAATTGCCACAATGGCGTTTTCTTCCATTAACAATAACCAACACCTTATCATAAAACCTATACCTCAATTAATTTGTCCACTACTTAAAAATATTGACCTTTTTCAGACTAGTTCATTTCCTCTAACTTTACTTCCCCTCTGGGCTAAAGATCTCCCCTCAATATATACCTCACTCACCATTTTTAACAAACTTGAATCTTCTAACCTTCTTATAAATAAAGCATTTTTAGAATTTAATTCTCTATACAGATGCTTCTAAAACTACCACTGGTATTGGTTGCGCAGTAACCACTAAACATGAATTTGTAAGATCATCTCGGTTACCCGTAATATGCAACGTTTGCACAGGTGAACTATATAGTATTCTGTTGGCTTTTAAATGCATCTCCCATCAAAACAGACATATTGCCGATTTGTTCAGATTAACTTTCATATATCCGTTTAGTCAATACAATTTTCACTGACCACCTATTAGTTCAAAATATTCATGACATATACCAAAATCTCTTTGCTTACGATATAAGTCTCTCTCATATGGCTGCCTTCTCACACCGGAACTACTGGTAATAAAAAAGCAGATAATTTTGCCAAAGAAGCTACCAACCATGGGGTGACTGAAGTCACCCCAATTCAACTAGCTAACGAATCTCGAAATTCTTTTTTAAAAAGTCAGTAGAGGATACTTGACAAAACTTATAGCAAAAGAGCAAAACAACTTTTCATAAACTTCAATCTTTTATTGGTCATCTCTCCCTAGACTTCATAACTAGAAGAGAAGCATCGACTATTAGAAGACTACGAATCAACCATACCAAACTTACCGACTGCAAACAATTCACCAACCTGTATAAAACACTGGACTTGAAACCTTCTCTAAGGAACTAGAGAATCATCTACCTCTTCCTCAACTGTAAATTGTATATGTTGATTATGATTGTTGAAAATGTTGACCATTTCATTAATTTTGTGTTTAGGAAGTGCCAAAACGAAATCATCTACATATCTTTTAATAAAAGGAATGAAAAAAGTGTAATTGTTGATACAATCACTGATAACATCATCCATGACTAGATTCAACAGGACTATCAAAAATTTGTTTTTGGTAGTGATATGGGATCTTTTTTTTTTCTAATATTGTTCTGAAGCTATTTTCTTGTGGCATTTTAAATTAATTACTATTTAAATGGGAATAAGCCACAATTAAAGGTTAAAATACGTTTATTGACGTTTCAATTTCCACTTCGGAAATCGTTTTAAAAAACAAACATGTTTGAGAACGATTTCCGAAGTGGAAATTAAAACGTCAATAAACGTATTTTAATCTTTAATTGTGGCTTATTCCCATTTAAATAGTAATTAATTTCTTTTTTTTTCTATCTAAAATTTTTTTTTCTTACTATTATATAATATATATATATAATATATATATATATATATATATATATATATATATATATATATATATAATTTAATTATAATTAATATATATATAATTTAATTTAATTTATTGTGCAGAAAGTTGCTTTTTTTCAGTAGTGTTAATAATAATATTGTTGTAGGTAATGCTGCATTGGAAAGTCTGGAGCTACCCGATTTAAAAAAAAATCTATGCAGTAAGCATTTTGACGCAATTCAAAATATTTACCCAGTACTGCTATACCAAAAAAATATAGTGAGGTAGAAGAGGAAGGTTCGTTAACGACACCACGCGTTTTTCATACGTATTCATTAGAAAAACAACCATCAACCAGTGCCAATACTGTTTCGCACAGTGATAATTCTGAACTTGACGATTTTGTTGATGAGCTTTTTAGATATGCCGTTATCACCATTGGTCAAGAAAAAAAGATTTCATAATTATCACACACTTTAAACAATGTAAATGTTTTAATTTAAACAATTTTGTTTTGTTTTTTTACCTTGAATTATTATTTTGTTAATATTGTCTATGGTGTAGATATTAGAATTTTGATAAGTGTTATCTAACTATTAAAATAACGCGAATTTAATTTTTGCATAAACAGTCAGATCGTGCGAGTTGATTGAAAAAAACATTTTCATTTATGTAAACAGAAATACAAACATATATATATATATATATATATATATATATATATATATATATATATATATATATATATATATATATATATATATATATATATATATATTATATATGTGTATATTATAAAATACATAAATAAATAAAATAAAGGGTACTATTTATTAAAGTTTTGTTAATTATTATTCCTTTTATCCCAACACATAGATTAATTTGTCCCTAAATATGTGGTGCCTCTTGTTGTGGCATATCGATCTGTTTATTTGTTTCAAAACCATTATCAAAAAACCATACCCATAAATTTACTATATTTTCAAACGTCATTTTAAATATTAAAAGATTGAAAATTTAATTTTCTCAAAACATACATAAAACCATTGTTTAAAAAGAATTTTTTTTTAAACAATGATACAACTCAAGTCTTGACTAAAAAATAAACCTCCGCATGAGTGTTCTAAGACGATAGCAGTCGAGTCTATTTCAATTAAATATTTAATCCTTTATTTAATCCTTATGAAACAAACAAACGTTTGTTTCATAAGGATTGTCTAACTAGTCCTATTTAAACAATGGTAATAATCTAAATTCATATGCAACTGCTACTCTGTCAAAACCCAAACCGAAATATTACAAAAAAGATCAAGCCATATTAATACATGCTGAACCAAACTTATTACTACTCTACTACGTCAAAGCCATAGGTAATATTCTTAGCCCCAAAAACATATGCTTCGCCTCAAAAATTTCCAATAATCGGATATGCATCTACTTGACAAATTCTGAACTCGTCGAACATATTTTAACAGAATCTCCTACGATTACAATCAACTCTGTAGAACTACGCGTAAGAAGACTGGTAACCCCAGCCAAAAGACTAATAATCTCCAACGTCTGTCCCTCAATACCTCATGAAATTATAGAAAAACACCTTAACGATCTAGGTCTTCAACTAGCTTCACCAGTGTCACATTTAAAAGCTGGAATCCCCGGTGATGAATTTACGCATATTATGAGCTTCAGAAAACAGGTAAACGTTACTCCAACTACAGATAGCCTTGAAATTGAAACTTTATTAATAATTTCATTCGACAATAATTCGTACAGAATATTTCTCTCTACTGAGAAAATGGCATGTTTTCTATGCAAAAAACATGGACATACAGCAAATAACTGTCAAAATCTCCCTAGCAATCCTCTTTTAAATGAAGAAACGTCCCCAGCTGAACCCGTCCCTGCTCCCCCAATATCAAACAATATGGCACCACCAAATACAACACAAAATTCGGTTTCCAATCAACAGATAAAAACTGAATATATCCACCACTTCTATTGCCGCAAACAATGAATTTCTTCCTCCTACCACTGGTCAGAAACGAACTCGTTCTGACCTTAGCGATTCTACCTCCCAAGAAACAAACACATCTACTAACTTACCCATCAAAGACGTAAAAATGCCGTCACCCAATGCAACCGTGCCTAAAAAGCATAAAACTAAAAAATCCAAGAAAGTCGCACCCGATCAGTCTAAATTAACCGCCTCCTTTGTTCTCACAATCAATAATTTTTATCAAGAAAATCCAAACTTATTCTCCTTACCAGTTGAAAATTTTCTTGCCTTTCTGGAAAACTCATTCGCCAGTAATAACCCTCTACAAGAAGCACAGCAGTTCACTCAAAATGTTCGATCACTACTCGACGACATGTATAGAGTATACCCTTCACTGGAAGATAGAACAATCAAGAATAGATTTACAAGAGTTTCTAAAAAAATTAAACAGCAACTTAGTATAGACAATTCAGAAATTGGAAGCTCAACATCGCAATATACAAATAATGATGAAGATTGTCTAACCGACTCTTCTCTGAGCTCTCAACGTTCTCAATGTTAAATTTTTTTTTACTTTCACGTTAGTGCAGTGGAACTGCGATGGGTTCTACCCTCGCTTAGAATGCTTACAACAGTTAATCAATAACACAAAAGCAGATATCATCTGCCTTCAAGAAACCAATTTCAAGGAAACACATTGACGTGAACTTAAAAATTTTGAAGGTTACCATTTCCTTCGGACTACGTTTACACGAGCAAGTGAAAGATCATCTATCTTTGTGTCTAATGATTTATTTTCTATACAATATAAACTAACTACCAATTTGGAGGCCATAGCAATAACTGTCTGGTGTCCCGACCAAATAACCATATGCAGTACATATATTCCACCTAATTACAACTTAACAGAAACCGAGTTAGATGACTTAATTCGCAAACTTTCCAGCCCTTTCATACTAGTTGGAGACTTTAGCGCCCATAATACTATGTGGGGCTCAAAGAAAACATTTGGTAGAGGAAAAACCGTAGAGACCGTATTGAATTGCAATAATACTTGTCTGGTGAATAGTGGAGCCAGTACATATTTTAACATCGCCTCCGGAACTTACTCTTCTATCGATCTAAGCATATATGATCCCAAGTCTACCGATTCACTCTCATGGTGTACTTTAGATAGCTTATATGATAGTAACCACTTCTCGATAGTCATAACAAATAACAATAAAAATATTTGCACCATTACTACATGGAATATCGCTACAGCGGACTGGAATAATTTTCAAACTAGCGCCGAAGATCATATTTTATTACTTCAACAATCTGCAGATATAGACGAGGCAATAACTCTCTTTAATAACTGCATTATTATGTCTGCAGAAAAACATGTAAAAAAATAACAATATGCTTGTCTTAAAAAGCAGTACCATGGCGGAATTCAGAATGTGATCTAACTGTACGTCAATGCAAAACGGCCCTCAACAGATATGGAAAAAGAAGAAAGAACTTAAGAAAACCTGATCTATTTCAAAAAGCTAAGAGCCAAAGCGAAATATGTCCTTAAAAAAAACAAAAAAGATTCCTGGCAAAATTTTGTTTTTAAAATTACCAGTGATACTCCACCATCTCAAGTTTGGACAAAAATAAGACAAATGAAAGGTTATAAAACTCCTCCAAAAATTCCAGATATATCACTTAATGGAAAAGTTATAACAGATAACCAAACAATTGCTCAAATCATGGCTGAAAGTTTTGCATGGAAATTCAGGTCTGAAGTTGAACAGATTGAAAGTCCAAATGACCAGAATATACAAATTCCTCTTGCTCCACAAATAAGTAGACACGACATTGACGCTATTAACCTTCCTTTTACACAAGAAGAATTAGCACTTACACTATCCTCTTGTACGGACTCTGCCGCTGGACCAGACAATATCCCAATTATATTCATCAAAAATTTATCTCATCCCAGCCTCGCAATTCTGCTGAATCTTTATAACAAAATATGGCATACTCAGCAATTACCCAAACTGTGGCGTGAATCAATTATCATACCAATAAAAAAATCTAATCTACCCTCAAACCTAACAAAATCATATAGACCTATCTCTCTAACATGTTCATTATGTAAACTGTTTGAGAAAATGATTAATTCAAGATTAACATGGCTTCTCCAAAAATATGCAATAATTGACGCAGCACAATCCGGTTTCAGACGTCACCATTCAACCCTTGATAATTTAGTGCTAATACAAACACAAATAGCTTCCGCTATTTCAAACAAACAAGATCTGATCGCTACTGTCTTTGATGTAGAAGGAGCTTTCGATACTATCTCGCACCAAGCCATTCTTGAAAAGCTTCGTCAATACAAGATAACAGGAAATATTTACTCTTTCATAAAAAACTTTTTACAACAAAGTACGTTCAAAGTAAAAACAAATGGGGAAATTTTGACGACATTCGGGCAAAATAATGGAGTCCCAGAAGGCTCAGTACTCAGTTCAACACTATTTTTATTCTTGCAATAAATGATATTTGTTCCAAAAAAACCGAATTAGCTCTTTCAACGACTAAATCAAAATTAATACGGTTTAGCAGAAGACCCTGCAGCCAAAGTCCAATTATAGCTCTTAATGAAACTCCATTGCAGCTAGTTACTCATCACAAAATACTTGGTTTAACGTTTGACAGTAGGCTAACGTGGAAACAGCATATTAGTGTATTAAAGAGCAATGCAATGAAGAGACTCAATATCATCAAGGCACTATCAAAATACATATGGGGTGCGGACGAAACTGTCTTAGTTAATATATATAGAGCATTATTCCGCTCAAAATTGGACTACGGCAGCTTCATATACATGTCTGCATCAAAATCTGACTTAAAGCTACTGAACTCTGTTCATAACACTTCTATTCGTCTTTGCTTAGGCGCTTTCAAATCTAGTCCCATAGACAGCCTCTACTGCAAGGCTAATAAACCACCTCTCAGGATTCGACGAGAGTATCTTGTAGCAGTCGTTACTTCTACAATTTATATTAAAATAATTTCAGAGATGTAGTATGGGTTGCCTAACTTTAAGTGTTCATTTGCTCATTAAGTGTGTATTTTTAATAATTTAAGTTGTCACTCTGATCTAATTTGGTACCATTGCGAACCAGAGAGATGACAGGAGATGAGGGGGAAGTGGAAACTGGCTCTTGGTTAATTAACTGTGAATTAAAATTCACTTTTGATCGAGAGTTTGAAGTGGTACAAAGGCGGTAGTTAGCGAAAGAAAATCCAATTAATGCATAGAATTTCCTTCACTTCAAGAAGGTAAATGTTTTAAGTATAACCGTAACCATTTAATTGACGGTGTTTTCGGAAACTCGGGAGGCTGAAGTGAAATTTCTAGCACGGAATTGATTAGCTATCTGCCACCTCCCATGGAATTATAAACTTCCCTCAGAACATCCGAGGGAGAGTACCACTTCAACTCTATAAGAATCAGGGTCATTGGGACCAGCCAGGGGGTATTGTCTACTCCACCCTCATTTTTTCTCCAGCCTGCACCTAGAGGTAGGGCAGGACAGTAATCATCGGAACTGAGCCAATTAGCACCAGCTCTGTGCTAATTTCGGACCTCAAGGAGGACTTCGCTGGGACACCGAAGCCATTCGGGAGTATCCTTCCAGACAACTGTTTCACCTAGGAGGACAGTTGGTTTTTGATTCAGAACTATATATATATATATATATATATATATATATATATATATATATATATATATATATATATATATATATATATATATATATATATATATATCTTGTTTCACCAGTTATAGTTTTTTTTTATAATATATATATATATATATATATATATATATATATATATATATATATATTAATTAATATAACTCCCCTTGGTGTAAGGTATCGGTAAGTTTGAGCTCAAATTCTACCCAGAAATTATCTTCCATTGTTTTTTTGTATTAACCATTTATTTCATTATTAACTTTAATTATTTCATTATTTGTTTACTTAACTAATTTTTTTATATTTCATCTTGTGTTATTAACTCTGGTTATTATGCCTTCAGGATAATAGACCGTTTCAATTGTTTAACTTGGTTTGTTCCCATTTATATATTACTTGGTTTATATTTGAATTTAGAGGTGTTTAACAATATTGTTGGTCATATTGTAGGTTAGTATGATATATTTACTTGGCTATACGTTCTTCCAACGTTAGCATTATTTTGTTTAAGGTTGTTTTTTAACCTAGATGTAGGTTGTACACTCTATATCAGAATTATATTGTGAAATTTCATATACTTTTTGGTAACTTAGAGATTGTCAAAATCTAAGAAGTTATATTTAATAAACTTGAATTTGTTTTGCATATAATTTTTATTAATATTTCCTTACCTTTTTACATTTACAGCATTTTTGTTTATTAAATCAACTTTAATTAATATTAGCAGTATACGATACCTGGAAGAGTGACCGTTACTCTTTTTAGAGTATTATCCCTCTTCTGGCGCCCTCAATTTATTTTCTTTGTTAATTTTCATTATATCTATTCATTTTTCATATCTTCTTTTCTATCCATCATACATATTTTCCTGATTTACTGTCTTTAAAAGGCATGCAAATTGGCCGTATCCATCCTTGAGTTTCTAGTGGTCATTCTCTTGCCTACATTGCGAGCCTAGCCACATTCCGTTAAATATTTTTTTTCATACTTCTTTACTTAATTGTTATCTATTTTATCCCATATATATAGACCACTCTTCTTATACCTCTCTCCTCCTACACACCCCAGTATTTTGCTACATCGGCGTCCCAATGCGGTGCCTTTTCCAAGTTTTTGGTTTTAAGACAGTAGCTTTTAGCTGATTTCTTTTTTTTTCTTACTTGAGTTTTTGTATTTTTGCTTTTTTTTTACTCATATTATTGCTGATTTATTCTATCTTTAAATTTTTTATTAATACTAAACAGGTATAGTTATACTGCTGTATTGATTTATTAGTTTATTTATTAGATTTATTAGTTATTAATATTTTGAGACCTCAGTGATAGGTTATAGTAGTACAACTTACATTCTAGGTTGAATTTTGTATTTTTATTGAGAACTTATATTTACTTACTTACCTACACATACTTATATCGTATATTATATAAACTTTTATTCCTACAGCCAACAGTATTATACTTATAGGTACTATTAATTGTTGCATATATATTAATATTTGGTTTAGAATAGTTATAATTTACATATAACTAGAAATTATTTTGAGTATTTTAGTAAGATAACTAAGGTATTTATTTGATTATATATATGTATATATATATATATATATATATATATATATATATATATATATATATATATATATATATATATATATATATATAGATCTAGCGGTTAATGTGAGCTCCGTACTAAAACGGTGTTATACGAACTCTAGGAGAATATACACCGAGTATATTATTATCTAAGTAGCGCTTTATGTAGACTCCGACCAACGAATAGGATCAAGTAGGCTCCGTAATACGTTAAAACATTTTTGGGATCCGTATACACCTTGTCTGGTACAAAACTAAGCTCCTGCAATGTTGCCAATAATTTTATTAGTCGTAGATTTTGAAATTTTACAGCAGGTATGTTGTGGGACTTGAAATTTATATTAATATTCATCAATTTAGGCATCGAGGAATTTCATAGATACTTGGCTAACGTAGTTAAAATTTTTATAATATAAATTGTTAACCGACATATAAATTTATATTACTTTTATGTTTAATAGGCAAGGTAGTAATTTATATTACTTGCTTTAATTATTTTTAAACTTAAGTAAGCGTCTATTATAAACTTGAAAAGTTTCCATTTTTATGCATTAGTATTTTCTTTTAATGCATCGGACTGAAACATTTATCATATAAATGTACGTATATCGAGTGGAGTTTTCGTGTAACAGTTTAAAAAAGTAGTAGTACTCTAATTTGTTACCACATAAAATTATAGAAAACTCTGTACAGCAGGGAGATCTTAGTAACTTTCTGATTGCTACAGTTTATGACGTGCAATATTTGTTTCATAAATTAATAAAATTTAAATTACAATAATTTATAAATCACTTTTTAAATTGGTCACTTATGTTAATAGAGGTCATCGTGAGTGCAAAAAGTAACAACGAGTACGAAAGATATCAGGCATCAGGGTTGGTATTTGTAAATCTAAATACCGCTTACGACACCTTAAATTAAAGGGAATTTCTCTAAAAACTATATGGCATCCCCTTAGATAATAAACTCACTCATTTGAATATATTAAAACTGCTGTATATAGAGATTCGCGGATAGCGGGTAGGAACTCCTTTTTGGACAGTCCTATCAGGGAAAGTGAATCAATCCCTGCCTTCCGCAGATTCCAGGTGTTTCCTGGCCCGGGAAACTAGTACCTGTTAAGGGTCCCTTCTCCAGGGTTATGGATGAAGACCACAACGGCATCCAGGGCGGAGAAGAAGGTCTTTACAACGGTCTGGAGGGCGGAGGTGGCAGCCCAATGGTTTTAGGGTTTATATAAAATCAAACCTGGAAGGCGCTAGCTGGTCTTTCAGTATTTATATTAAGCGGAAGTCATGTAGGCCAGAACGGTCAAAACATAACAGTACCCGGTGCGGTGGTAACCACTTAAACAGCATGTACACAGCGGTTATCTCGCATTAACCTTATTTCGTGACCCAAATACACATATTTTTCCACAAGTTCTATGGGCGACTTTTCGATTTCTATTAGCTCATTGGGGACGAGATTGGTCATCATTTTTGTTTTTCCATAGTTTATTTTTAAATCTACTTTCTGGGTTGCTTGCTGTAGTTATTGTAGCATAACTCTGGCTTCTCCTAAGTTGTCTGTTATGAGAACAATATCATCGGCATATCTGAGATGATTGAATATCTTTCCATCGATGCTAATACCCTTTGATTTCCACTCTAGCCGTTCAAATGCGTACTCCACAACTGCTTTAAATAGTTTTGGCGACAAGGTATCTCCCTGCTGTACCCCTCTGTCAATTTTTATCTTCTCAGTTATGCAGTGGAGGTTAACGGTTGTTGTCGCATTTTCGTATATATTTCGAATAATATTTGCATACTTGTGATCTATTCTGCATTCTGATAGTGCTTTTAAGATAGCAACTGTTTCGACTGTGTCAAATCCTTTGCGGAAGTCGACAAAGATAAGAGCAAGGGGTCTGTTATATTCGATAGACTTTTCAACTAGAGTTTTAAGGCATTGCAAATGGTCGTTTGTTCCGTGTCCCGCTCGAAATCCTGCCTGTTCTTCTGATTGATAGAAATCGAGTTTTGCTTCTAATCTGTTTGTCAGTGTTCGGGTAAAGAGCTTGTATAGGTGGTTAAGCAAACTAATTGGCCTATAGTTTTTAAAATCTGATTTATCCCCTTTTTTTGTGGAGGAGGATTGTAACCAAATTCTTCCATGTACTTGGAATGTTTTCACTATGCACACATAGATTAAAAAGTGTTTGGATTCGGGACATCAAAAGTGGACCTCCTAGTTGTATTGTCTCAATGACTACACCATCTTCCCCCGGAGCTCTATTATTTTTCATATTTTTGAGGGCATGTTGAATTTCCTCTCGTGATATATCTGGTATATCCTCCGATCCTACATTATGTACCTTTTGTATTGGTTGTTCGATGAGCTCTGGAATATCTTGACTTTTATATAATGTTTCATAGAAACTTTCTACTATATGTAATATGCTTGGTCTATCTGAGATAATATTACAATTTTTGTCTTTAAGTTGGAAGATTTCTTTTTTGCCATTTTCCATTTTTCTCCTCAATGCTTTCATGCTTTTGTTGTCTTCTATAGTTTTTATAATTTTCTTGTTGTTGTATTTTCTAATATTCCGTCTGATGGCTTTAGAGATTTCTTTATTGATGCTGTTTATATCTTGTGAGTCAACATTTCCTTGACTTCTGAGCATTCTACGGTCTTCCATTTTTTGTTTTGTTTCTTTACTAATTTTTTGTTCTTTTCCATGGTTAGGGCCAGATTTTTCCTGAGCTTGTGTAATGTATCTACTATTTCTTCGTTTAGGTTATTTACGTCTTCTCTTGTTGTATTGAGAAATCTCTAAATTGATTTAAGACTGTAACATCTTTGACTATATGTTTTTTGTCAGTGATGATGAAGTCGATCTCATTTTTTGTCTTACCATCGGGGCTTTTCCAAGTCCATCTTCTATGGATTTCCTTATAGAAGAAGCTATTCATTAAATATAGATTGTTTTCTAATAGGAAATTTAAGAGTATTTTGCCCCTTGCGTTTCTATCTGGTGTGCCAAAATTTCCGAGGGCATCCTACCGCCGGCAAGAACAACTACACATTTTTAAAAATGTCTATAGGCCCCAGGTCGACTCAGCCTGAATAAAATGAGTACCTTGGGTAAAACCAGGGGTAATTATAGGCGGTTGAAGCGTAGCACTGGCCATGTTACCTTCCTTATATACCGTAGGCCCTAGTTATAGCAGACTACCCTGCTATACTCCCAAAGCCGCGAAGCGGTATAAAACGGGAGACTATTATTACTATTATTATTATTTTCAGCTGGATCAGTGCTTATTCCTATTTTGGCATTAAAGTCGCCACATTTTACCGTAAAATGTTCTTGGTCTTCTGAAACAGCTGTGTACAAGTCATCATAGAACTGTTCTATTTCTTCGTCAGCGTGACTCGATGTTGGTGCATAGACTTGAATGATCTTTATGGAGTAACGGGTGTTTAGTTGTAATTTTGCAAGTATAACTATAACTATCGGTTTGATTTTATACCATCCCTAAAATCCAGGGATGCCACTTCCGCCATCCACGTCGCACCGAAGATCTTCTTCTCCGCCGTGCCTACCGTTGTGGTCTTCACCTGTATCCCTAGGTAGGGGTCAGTGTTATACCCCACAGAACTGGGTCCCGATCTGGACTTGGCCATGTATTCACTCCGGCCTACTGAAATGATAGATGCCAATCCCCGCGACATGGACGCGCCAGATTGAAGTTACCCACGTGAGCGACAGAGAACGTGGCTCTGTGCTCCGCAAAGAACATAACCTATGTATAAAGAACACCTTTTTCAAACTACCTAAACGGAGATTATTTACATGGAAATCTCCAGCAAACACTCCCCGTAATATCGTCAGAAATCAAATTGACTACATAACTATCAGTGAGCGTTACAGAAATGCCGTAAAGTCTGTAAAAACTCTTCCTGGTGCCGATGTTCCATCTGATCACAACCTGTTGTTAGCAGAAATAAAATTAAAACTTAAACGGATAAAGCAACAACGATCCTATAACAAACTGTATATAGATTTTATTAGAAACAATAGCCAGATGATTGCAAACAATTTAGAGAGCAATTTTGATAATTATGAATAACAAGAATCCATCGAGGATCATTGGAACCAAATCAAAACGATTATAAGCAACTCAACTCCAAACTTAAAAGAGAGCAATCGAAAAAAGACGCAATTTTAAGAACCAAAACGTAGAAATGTATAAAGTAATTAATAAAGAGATAAGGACTAAAATAAAATCTGCAAAACAAACATATTTCGAAAACAAATGTTCAGAAATTGAAGAATTACAGGGAAAACATGATTCATTTAATATGTATAAAAAAATAAAACAACTGACAGGTCAGAACAAAAAACAGGCAAATAACAACGTTGATAGAGACGGAAAACTCACTATCACTAATTTGCATAAAATAGACAGATGGAAAGAGTATATTGAGGAACTGTTTAGTGATGAAAGGCCCGAGCTTAAAATTAACGAAGTAGTTACAGGACCTGACATAACTATGGACGAAATTGAACAAGCAATACGATTAGCAAAGACCTGAAAAGCGACGGGACCAGATGAAATACCGAGTGAAATAATAAAGTGCTTCCAAAGTTCAGGTAAAATATCTCTCCTTCATCTGTTTAATAAAATTTATGAAACTGGCTATATACCAACGGATTGGCGGCTGTCGATTTTTGTGACGATACCTAAAAAAGCAAATGCAAAAAGATGTAGTGACTACCGAACCATCAGTTTGATGAGTCTCAAATCTCAAAAATCCCTCTTTTATACCACTTAAAAGAACATAGTGAAGAATGACGGTACGCTGATCTATATCAGGTGTTGAATCAATAATTAGAGAGTAAAATTTCGCTTTCTGTAATTTGTTCACTCTTATGAGTTGCAGATATTTCAATACAATAGAAATAAATTCATCACATATTGTAGGGATAAATAATTTATTATACCAATCTTGCAGTTAGATTGAACTCAATAAATATTCCAAAGCACCTATTTAATTACCATTATTTTCACACAAAATCATTTTTACCACGAAACGTTAAAGTGTAAGAAATAAATTTAATTGTCGCTACCATAGGTAAAAGTACTTCCCTTCAATATATTTTTTTCAAATATTATTTTTAAACACGTGCATAGTAAATAGGAATGGGAACAGTACATCCTCCATACATTAAATATATCAATATCGCTCAACAGTATTAGTACAGCATATTAGCACGTATGTAATATGATCCAGAATATATTACATACTAAAAAATACTATGTCTAAGTAGCCATTGTCAAGATCAATAGCGCCGATATAGGTAGTTAAAATTTTGAACACTTATTTTAACTGTTTATTATCCATATAAACGACTTGTGACTGAAATTACAAACTTATTTACTCTGCATAAAGAGATTCTTTATTACCTACAGTTATTAGTACACAAATCTGATTCGAAATATCGTCGAATAGTAATAGGCTGTATATAAAAATTAATTTTTTCATAAAAAGTAAATGATAAGCCATTACTTAAGGGGTCAAAAGAAGGAGGCTTCACGAAGATTAAAGTACTAATGAGACCATTGCAATCGGACGTACCCTGGAGAATGATTAACTAATTAATTGGCTAATTATTCAATCACCCGTGCAATATGATTTTGTCAAATCGAACCTTTTAGGACAACCTATTCTAATTATGTTTATAAAAATTGAGGGCATATCTAGAGATAAAGAAACTTTACTTCACTAAAACTCATAGGTAAGACATGTGTCTAACACAAATGTGACGTATTTCTAGTGCAGATAAAACAATGTGATAAATAGAAAAGTGTTATCTTTGCCGGCAAAAAAGCAAAGAAAAACTCAAAGTGAGAGAGGAAAAAACCAGTCAGCTGAGAGTACATAATATACTATTGGTCTGATAATAGTTTTGTAGACCCTGATTTGAATGTGTGTTGTTGGAGCGAAACACATGATCGAGTGAAAAATAAGCTTTGTTTCCCTTTACTATTCTTCTTTGGATTTCTGGCTCTTCTGTTCCATCCGTGTTTAATGTAACTCCTAAATATATGAAACTTTCTACCGTTTCAATATCGTCCTCTAATTCAACTGTGCGTCTGTTTCCCCTAGCTCTTGCCTGTGTTAACTTTTATGTCTTTTGAATATTTATTTCTAGTCCGGTCTCTTTTGACTTTGATTTTAATTGTGAATATATTTCTGCCGCCTCTTCTGTTCTGCAAGACATGATGCTGATATCATCGGCATAGGGCAATCTGTATTGATTTATTTGTTAGGAGATTACCTCTTCCAATAATCAGCTGTCTTATCACATATTCCAAGGTCAGGTTGAATAGTGTCGGTGCAAGCCCGTCTCCTTGCTTTAATCCTTGGGCTGTCGTAAAATTTTCAGTGAGCTAATTTTGGACTCTGACAGTTGCTATTGGCGAATCCATTGTTGTTTTTACCAGTCGGATGTATTTTTGGGGGATATTAAAGCTCTGCAATATTTGATATAACTTGTTCCAATTAATTAAGTAGTAGGCTTGTTTGAAATCTATGAATATGTTGTGGACGTCAATGTCGTATTCCCACGATTTGTTTAAGATTTGTTTCACTGTGAATAGTTGGTCAGTTGTAGATCTTCCTTCTCAGAAACCGGTCGTTTGTTTAGTATGTAAGTAAAAATTTTGTACGCCGTGCACAAGAGGGTTATGCCGCGATAATTTTCGCATTTTAGTTTATCCCCTTTTTTATAAATTGGGCATATAATCCCGGTTTTCCAATCATTAGGGATCCTTTCATCATTCCAAATCTTGTTCATGAGCACATGCATTTGTCCTACTAGGTGATCGCCACCTAATTTATATAGCTCAGGTGGGACGTTGTCAATACCTGGAGCCTTATTGATCTTTCGTGCTCGTATTGCCTGTTTTACCTCTTCCATCGTTGGGGGTTCTATATTTTCGGTGTCTCCCTCATTGTGATGCATGTCAATATGATCTTCATTTTCTTGTGTCCCTAAAAGAGTTTGGAAATAGGTTTTCCAAACTGATTTTATTTCTTTTGGACCACTGGTTATTTGCCCTTCTTGATTTCTGCATAGATTTGTTCAAGGTTTATATCCTTCTCTTAAATTGCGTAGATATCTGTACGCCTGTCTTATATTGTTGCTCTGAACATTTTCTTCCATTTTCTGTATATTCCGTTTTCGTATTTTCTTTTCTTTGTTTGGCATATTTTATCTGCCCTCCGTCTTGAATCTTGGTAACTTGCCCTTCTTTCTCTGGTTCTTCTTTCCATATATTTCTTGTGTTCTTCATTTCTTTTCTGTATGGCCTTATTACACTAGTCATTGAACTATTCCCTTTTTTTATTTTTCTTATTCTTGCCTATGATTTTTCTTGCTGCGTCAATAACTTTTGTTTTGATTGCTTCCCAATGTTCTTCGGTACCTAGTGCTGTCAGTGTTTGTGTTATTTCTCTTTCATAGTTCTGTGTGACATCTTGTTGTTTAAATTTTTGTATATTTAGCTGTTCTGTTCTTTGTTCCTGTCTTTCTTTCCTGTTTCTCTGAATTCTGCATTTGTATTTTATCTGTACTAGAAGATGGTCAGATCCGCAGCATGCTCCTCTTCGGCTTTTCACATCTTTTATGCTTGTTGCGGCCCGTTTGTCTATCAAGACATGATCAATTTGGTTAGCGGTTGTTCCTCCAGGCATAATCCATGTCGCTATGTGTAAATAGGTGACGATAAAAGAAAAGCTTTCTATGATCAGTTAGGTGGTAGACTTAGAAATATTCCAATTAAGAAATGACTCATAATAGAAGGTAACTTCAACGCTAATATAGGCTAATTAGACAGAGGAAATGAACATATAGATGGAGGATACGGCATTGGAACTAGAAATAACGCAGCAGATAATATACTGGAATTAGCAGTAGCACTAGGTATGGCCACTGTTAGTAAATGCTTTTAAAAGAGAGAAAGTCAACTTACCAACCAATAGAAATATTAGAAAATCAGTTTAAATTCACGCAAGGCAAATCAACAACGGATGCAATTTTTATCATAAGGCAAGTAATGGAAAACTAATGTTAGAACAGGTGAGGGTAAGACTGATAAATTTAATTTAAGAATAGTATTGCATCAGGAGTCAGTGCTAATCCCTTTTCTCTTCTAATTAGTGTTGGAAAAATTAACGAAAACATGTCAAGGAGATATTCTATGGTGCCTGATGTATGCTAACGATGTGGTGTTAGTAAGAGATAAGGAGAGAGAATTCAATTAATGATTGAGACAATGAAGATGGGCGCTTGAGCAAAAAGGTACTAAGGAAGACAAAACCAGAGTATCTAAAGTGTGCATTTAAAAATTAACTTCAACTTCACTTTAAATCAGGTTGTAATGTTGACTGGTGAAATTATTGAAAAAAAAATCGTTTTAGGTAGGAATCTAGATTTGATGTTACAAAGCAATGGGGAAATAGATGGAGATATAGTAGACTCAAATAAGGATGGATAAAATGGAAAGAAGCAAGTGATGTCTTGTGTGATAGAAAGGTTCTTACGAAACTGAAAGGTAAATTCCATAAAACGATTATAAAACCGTAATTGGACAGTTAAAAAAATAAGAACAATGAATGCATTTGAACGAAATGACAATGCTTAGATGGATGGGTGGCTTAAAAAGAAAATATTAAATTAAAAATTAAAATATTAGCAGAAGTCTAGGCGCAGCACCTCATCTATGTAAAAATGGGGAAGCATAGGTTAGGATAATTAGGGCATGTTGATCGTCGACACGAGAGTCATGCAATACATAGGATTCTGGTTTTCCAGGTCACAGAAAGTAGTAGGAGAGAAAGACCGAAAAAGAGATGACGGGAAACGAATAGGAGAAATATGTGTATGAAAGAAATTCATCTTGATATGGCGAAAGATAGAAAGATATCTCTGTATATAAGGATAAGGCGTAAAGGGATAAAGGCAAAGAGAATGATGATGAAGAATCAGTAAATATGGTGAGACTTGCATATATACATAATTTTTTAAAATAAATGAATCAAATTTTTCAAAATATTATATAACAAATTGTTCATATTTGTTAAATCAGTAATGTTAAAACTATTTGAGAAACAGCAGATAATTTTTAATCAGAGATAAAAAATATCCTATGATTAATTGAATATACAGAATTATCGATATAGGTAACTAAGTGAGAAATTGTTAAGAAACACGTTTTAGAAAAAAAAAATTGTGCTAGTCTTTTTTGACATAGCTTAGGCCTTTGCTAAAGTATAGCATGGGAGTTTAACCTGCAAATAGTATACCTACATGGTCATAGTTGGAAATGACACTGTCATACTCACAGTATTTGACAACAGCAAAGTAGCAGCAAAAAAATTATAACTGTTATTAAATAAAATTCATATGTACTTAAAATTGGAAACCTAAACTAAATGAGTCCAAATTAATGAACGTCAAGTTTATACATCTGAAAATCTAAAACATTAATTTTACAAAAAACGATGTCTAAATACCTTATGCATCTTTCACAAAATACATGGGAACTGTACTTGCGACTTCTATAGTATCAGAAAATGTATCCGCAACTCCTATAGACATTAACTTGGTACTGATATCTCTGCTCCCCAATTTTAGCAAGCAGTCACCAAACCATTAAAACTGCTACATTTATACTTCCTATTATCCAACGATTAGCCAGTCCAGGAATATATGCAATATTATGGTACTGATATTGCTGCTGCCCCTCATAAGTAAGTAGAATATGCAAGGAAGTTTTTGGCAATTTAATAGGGTTTTTGTGTGTTACAATATAATTTCTCCGAGAAAGTAAAGAATATCTATCCGCTATCCTGATTTATTCCATAGATTAAATATTAGAATACTATAGAATAATGCTATTACCAGCAAAAAAAACGGTATAATAGTAACGAGAAAACCAAATAAATGTTCATTAACAGACAAAAGAGACGATGTAAAATAGGGCATACAACGTAACAATAGACCCATATAATTTTAAAAAATTTGAGCGTTTTAGATATCGCAGATAACGTTGTCACATAAGAGACAAAAGGGAAAATTCAGGTAGCAAACTGATATATGTATAACCTCATAACACTTTTAAATCCAGAAGTGTAATACATACTACTAAAATCAGGATATATACATATATAAGACAATGTAAGTAAAACTCAGGTATTGATTACATCAGGATTGCTAGAAAGATTCCCCTTAGTCAGAAGTATTTTACGACCGGGAACTAATGCTAAGGTCAAACAGGTATATAAAAATTGCACCGTCGTACAAGAAACTAAATCTCAACGATAAAGTTATTGTTTTGCACTTTGTATTGATTTGTGATCTGATTCATAATAGAATTATATATTTCTCTAAGAATTCTTCTTTCTGCGATGCTCAATCGGCTCTTATTTTATTTTTTCATTGTTCGTGTTTTACTTACATACGTAGAATTATATTTTTCTTACTGCGGGATGTATTTTTGGATTTAATTTTTTGCTTAAAACGTAGCAATTGCCAGCTTGTATTCTGTTGTTATTCTCTTTTGTAGTGTTTTTGTTAAAAGTGCTCTTAAATCCCAAATACTTAGACCGATGAAACATTTCAAAGTTATACTGGTCTATTGAAATATTATGTCCTATTCTGTTTCTTATGATAGTCTTCTTATGATAGCCATATATTTTTTTATTATCGTTGATTTGGAGAACCCTTTTTTGCGATTTTTTCTATTGAATGTATTAATGTTTTTTTCTCACTAATAATTATACTCACTACTATGTTAAACTCATCGTCAAAAGTCCCTATAATATGAGGACCTGAATTATTAAACTGTGAGATTTTCTGTATTTGCTTTCCGGGCAATGCTCTCAAGCATTGCAAACTAGCTTAATGTTTTTCTTATTCCCAACATTGTTAATTAAGTATATAATAGTGAATATTTGATCAACGGTTCATTGAATTTTTCTAATTTCACATTAATCTTTCCTAATTTCACATTTGTGTTTGCTGGATGTCAAAGAAGACACCATTTTCCATAGCGGGTGCTATGATTCCAATGGTGTAAAGTACAACCTACATATTTGTTGCCAAAATTACTTTGCTGCTGTCTCGAGTACCGTTTACTGGTATATGAATTTTGTTACGAATTTATGTTGTGTGCTGAACTTTATTAAATCTTTTACTGCGAATTGAAAAGCATGTTTTAACCTTTATTTGTAACATTTATCGTTATTTGTCTTATATGTATACAATCGTCCTAATATCTGCGTTATACATTGATATTTATGTGGCAATTAGCTGTAAAGTCATTAGTCTTTTCGGTCGTATCATATTTTCTTGATTTTATTTTTGTAGACAAGCGGTTTAGTTTGTGTAATATAATATCCCCAATTCGTTTCATAATATTTTGGTTTAAAACGAATAAACGAATTATCTACCAAGTGTTTTATTCCAGTTTCGTATGAAAGCAACAGATATTAGATATTATAAATTTCATAGGTACAAATTTGAGATAAAAACCAAATGATAGAGCATATAGTGAAATATAAATATCTTAGAATAGCTGTATCGAGCGAGGATAAGGTTATTGATGAGAAAAAAAAAAGACCTATCGCTGAGGAAGTGAGAAAGTAATTGGCAAACGCAAAGAGCACTTTAATTATATTAAATGAAATATGCATTACAATCTATTATGATACACATATATTCGCACCGCAGAAACAAGACAATAAACACGTTAAGAGAATCTTAATAATAACCAAAATTTAACTTTTAATACACAGAAGAAATAATGATATACAGAAGATATATAAATTAAAAAACTTTATCCACTTATTGTATGCAAGAGAGATACCTCTAGAAAAACTCAAAACGATCGAAAATATATACCAAAACAACACAATAAAAGTAAAAATAGACGAAGAACTAACCGACCCTATTGAAACTGACAATGGGATAAGACAGAGATATTCCCTGAGTCCTTTATTGTTCAACCTGATTATGGATGAAATAATAAAAAAGTAAGAACTTAAAAAGGATACCAAATGGAAGAAAAACAAATTAAAATAATCTGCAATACTACTCTTTCAAAGTGAAGATGATTTACAACGTATCCTGCACCAATTTCATATAAAATTTAACATGTTAATTTCCCCAAAAGAGACAAAATGCATGGTTACAACAGCAAATTTACTAAGATGTTAATTGGAGCTGGAAGGTCAGATAATAGAACAAGTGATGGAATTTAAATATCTAGGCATCACATTATCTAGCTACGGAAAGCTCGAAACTGAAGTGGAAGATCCAGTGAATAGAGCAAACAGAGCCCCAGGCTGCCTAAATGAAACAATACGAAGAAATAAAAATATCGGGAAAGAAACGAAAGGCAGAATTTACAAAACAGTCATCAGACCAATAATGACATACGCGGCAGAAACAAGACCTGACACAGAGAGGACAAAAAGGGTGTTAGAAACAGCAGAGATGAAAACACTTAGAAAAATTGATGGTTAAATACTATGGGAGAGTGCTAGAGAGCTAGAAGTACAGATATACGACGTAGATGCAAGGTAAAGAACATCAAGAACTGGTTAAGAAATAGAAGAGTAGAATGGAATAATCATATAAGCCGAATGACAACAAATAGACTAGTAAAGACGGCAAGAGACGGTTAACCCATAGGAAAATGATCAGTAGGAAGACCACGAAAACGATGGAACGGCAACTTACTGGAGGCACATTGAAAAACAGACAGAGTCATGTCTATATAAAAAGAAGAAGAAGAAGATACACAGGATAATCATTAAAATAGCTGCAAGAAAGATAAAATAAATTAATCATATTATTGTAGAATAGCAGAGGACAGAGTGTTTAGAGAAAATAATGAATCAGTCATATTAATATAGAATAGCAGAGGACAGAGGATTTGTCATAGCCTTGGACAAGTGCCCAATTGAAAAAATAACACAGGTCGTTAAAAAAAGACGGAACTCTAGAAAGAAAATAGAATAGATTTAAAAAAAATAAAAGCATAAACATGTCTTTTCCTACTTTTTTAATATTGAAAATACGTAAATAGAACATTGAATTAAAATGTTACCTTTGATATCTATGATAAACCTATGACCTAAACAGTGGCGCCGATGTATGTAAATGAAATTGTTTACACTTATTTTAACTGTTTATTTTTTTATTATCTATAGATGAGTTGCGACCGATATCACAAACTTATTTATTTTCCACAAAGAGGCCCTTTAATACCTAAAATTATTACTATACAAATCTGATTCGAAATATCGTCAAAAAGTAATACACGGCATGTAAAATTTAAATTTTTAATAAAAAGTAAAAGATTAGGCATTAGTTCTCTGGTTCAAAGAACGAGCCTTTACGAAGATTGAAGTACTAATAAGGCCACCGCAATCGGGCATACCCCGGGTAATGATTAATTAATTAATCGGCTAATTCTTCAGTCACCTCTTTAACATGATTTAATCAAATTGGTCCTTTTTAGGACCAACTATTCTAATAACATATGTCTATAACTGTTAAGGGTATTTTTAAAGATCAAGAAACTTTACTTTACTTAAACTTATCAGACATATGAGCTAAACACGAATCTGACTTATTTCTAGCGCAGGAAACACATATAGGGCCTAACCTAGGGTATTTGGTATACAGCTGATCGTTAAAACCGCATTATAGATATAGACATGCTATTTCTGTCGAAAAAGAAGCAAAGAATTACTCTAAGAAGAGAGTTATTCTGATATTGTAGAGTAAGAAAGGACAAAACCAGTCAGCTGAGAGAACCTTTTAACGATGTTGAGCTTGAATCCACCATCTACATATTTAATGAAAAATAATACAACTATCGACATTGAGGATCTGAGCACAAAGCTTATTACGAAATCTGGACCAAACACTACAATGGCTGATCCGGATGATGAACAACTGTATTCAAATTATGGAGATACCCAAAGTCTAGAGACAAGCCAAAGTTGTTAACTTGCTTAAACCTGGCAAAAACTCCAACGACTACAAAAACTATCGGCCAATATCTTTATTTTGTCAGCTATTCAAAATACTTTTGCACAAGATCGTTAATATGATATCACCGATATTAGAAGAAAAACTTAAATTAAAAGGCAAAAGTGGCTATAGATAGGGAAGATTATGTACATCACAAATACTAAATCAAAGACCAGTACGAAAAATATCGGGTATCAGGGGTGGTATTTTTCACTCTAAATGCCGCTTACGACACCTTAAATTACAGAATATTTCTCCAAAAACTATATGATATCCCCTTACATAACAAAGTCACTTATATTGTCTCCATATACCTACACAAGAGAAAATTTTTTGTATCACATAATGGTAAGAATAGCAGTTGAAGAACAGTCTCGCTTGGGGTAGCATAAAGGCACCTACACTGTATAACATATTTATTTTGAGATAACCTTCTATCGAGATATCATATTTAGTACACAAATAAGAGCAGAACTAAAATAATAAAAAAGCTTTATACAAGATATTGCAGAAGATTGGATAAAATAAAAGTAGTTTTTATTAATCGGATGCTTACATAAAACGTACAAAGACATACTCACGTAAACAAAATATATTACGAAATTTCTGTAATTAAAAAAACATCGAGTTCAGCATTGAACTAATAAAATTATATTAAATAAAAAAACAACATTATTTTTAAAATGCAGAAAAAATAAAATTTTCTATGCAAGCGAACATTCCATTAAATAATAAGCCCAAATCCTTTTGTATCTATATACCTGTTTTTTAAAGAACCAGTTACCTTTTAGTACGTAGTTATACCAGGTAATGCGATATCCTCTGTTACATAGTGTAATGCGTATGACATTACACTGTCTGCAAACAGTAGATAAAAATAAGGAGCCCATATAAACCGTTCACGGTATATGTTGAAAATATACGGTATAATCGCACAGTTGCCAAACTCTCAGAGCTTACTTAAACCGATAAACGTATGGTTGAAATATACAATGAAGAAGATCTGAACGACCCCTATAATATATACACGTGAACTAAACGATATACATTTATGATACAGGGGTATTTACGGGCTCCAAAAAATTTTTACAAATTATTAAACTCTACATGTTGATGAATCGACCGAACCAATATTATGAAATGGTCAAGTGAGCTCCGTATATCGGTATCCACTTGACCACGGAGCTCAATTGAACCTGCATTTTAACATGGGCGGAGTCCACTTTATGCCGTAGATATATATATATATATATATATATATATATATATATATATATATATATATATATATATATATATATATATATATATATATATATATATACATATATATATACATCCCGCTATCATTTAGAGCTCTTTTCACGTTGCAGTAGTTTAGCATCACCAAGAAATGCTATCATTTCCTATTTATAAGTCGTGTATGTTCGTTTAGAGCACCTTTGTAGGCTTGGCACCGTTGTCGGTTTTTCAATAATCCGATTTTTTTTTATATTAAATTTTTTACATCAAACCATCATTGTAACCTCGGAAGGTAAAATTATTGTATTTGGTATCATTTTAAAGCCAATAGATGTTGCCAGTATTAATACTTAAAATTATATTTGAAAACATAAAAATATCGATCGGTTTGGTCGGTCGGTCAAGTTCAAATAATAAAGACATTGAATCTACCTGCCAGCCGGCTGGGGTCAACTAACAGGTTTTTTTATATCAATGTTCAGTTGTTATATCTATTTATTTAGATATTTTTTCCCAGAGAGTTGTGTCGGGGAATATTTTACATATTTTAATTTCCAACCTGTTTTATCGAAGCTATCAGTGAATAGTTTAAGATAAATATTAGGTTTTTATGGGATTAAGTCAAAAATATTGGTTGTGATTGTGATGAGAATTACATTTTTAATTATTTAATGTTTGACATTTTGATTTCCATTCAGGAAATCGTTCTCAAAAAACGTTTTTTGTACAAAATGTGTATACACATTTTTACATAATTTGTACAATAAACAAGGTTAAATATTGGAAAACATATCGTTAAATATTAGTTAATTAAAAATGTAATTTTCATCTCAATATCGACTAATAATTGTGGCTTAATCACATAGAAAAATAATATTTGACTTTGCCATAAGAAAGTAGTTCACGGAACCTCGCTAAATAGTTTAAAAAAATCTTATACAGAAATATAAATTCTAAATAGTATGAGGGGTAGCCGACGAAAAATTCGTAAAGACTGAGTTGACTAAAGTTGATTTTGCTTTGTTTTTTTAAACAATCTTAAAAGGCAAAAAGAAAATAATTGTTTGCTTATAAAACGTTTTGTATACATTCTAAAGAAAAACAATTCAAATAAATGTTGTAGACCATAAAAAGTTTTTTATGTAGACAAATACCAAATTTAAATACATAAATAATTGAGATAAGAAAAAACGAAAAAACCGTAAACTGTAAGATATTATGTTTGTAGTAATTTATAAATGTTAATAACTTTGTTTTTTGCCTAACGACAGGTAATATAGCTACTTGAAATTATGGCAATTGATGAGTTATTAAAGTGTGCTAAATATCAAGCAGATCAAAAAATATTTTACAATTTATTCAATTTGTTTATCACAGAAACCGATTATTTAAACAACTGTACTTGTCCAAACAGTATGACTACAAGTATTTTGTAACTTGCAATCGATTCTTTGCGCTTTCAGTTTTAGGGTATATTAAAAAAACTTTAACATATTATTAAATTTTTTATTAAAAACCAGTTTGAATAGGGGACTTTTTAGTTTTTAGACCACTTCACGTTTTTTTAGTTTCTTTGACAAGAGGATTGTCTATTCGGTTATTTCTTAATATGGGCTATGATCAATTGTCTAGTCAAGTCAACACTATTATAGAAGTTACCCATACTTTTTCAGTAGTCATTCAGAAGGTTCATCTTAATTGTACCCATATGGAACATAAGCCCGAGAAAAGTCTTAAATTCTGTTTGTGTTGTCTCTTTCCAAAACGCAATCCTCGATTTTTCTGAACGACTTTGTGCAAATATTTCATCAGAGTCAATCAGGGTCACTTCCACCATTCGTTTAATCTACATTGTCTTCGCGAGATGCTTCTAACAATGATTGTAATTCAGCAGTGGTCAATCTACGTTTATGTTCAAATCTAGCTTTTTTAGATGTCGAAGGTATATTATTTACAACCATTTTTTTATAAATACTATAACTCACTTTTACGGAGGTAATTAACAATAAAAACGTTCTACTAGAAACTATCAACTTATCCAATATTATAAGGCCACTTGAGGCACAATACGTTTTTACTCAATAATAGTTCCTGTATAAGTAAAATTGTTTTTTAATGTGATTCAATAAAGCACACTAGACATATTGCAGTTTTGCCATCACATTCTTCAGAGTATGTTTTAACTTTTTTAACTTTTCTATCGGCCTTTCTACTAATCATGCTTCTTCTTAAAAATTTGTAACATCTTGTACACTTTCTTCTCTTTGTATTATCTACATCGCTTTGCCTGAGATGGTATTTTTGGATGTAACTTGTCGTGAAGGTTACAACATTTCTTTATTTGCAAATGCCTTCGCGAACTCCAGTCTGAACTCAAGGATAGGTTGTCACTTTTTTACGTTTTCTGTTATTTAGCAACTAAGCATTGACTACTGTGGTATTAAATCAGGTATTAAATATTAATTTCACTGCCACTTTTCGGTACCACTTCAGAATTTTGCGTATTGGGCTTTGGTAAGAAGCCACTTGATCACTAAAATCAACACTCTTTTTCACCAAGTTATAATCGAGAATAGTTTGTGGTTTTAGTACTTGTGTATAATTTTTCTTTTCATTTGATTAAACCAAGATACAACTATTATGTTTAAATGATGTAAGGAATAAAACTGGTTTTTTGTCGACCCATTTTATCACTTGTAAAATCAATAATGGGGTTAAGTTCCATCCTGAGTAACTGGTTGCAACTTTTTTAATCGAGATTTTGGTTCTACATGTTTTTATAGTAAAACATCTGCACATGAATAATTCGTTTCTTGAACAATGATTTCAATTCATCGACCAATATTCTAAAATAAGGTCGTCCTTTTTTTCTTCTACATGTGCCGAGCTCGATTATCGAGCGTTGGCTATCAAATTGGCTATAGTAATTTTGTTGACGGCAGCTCGGAAAAGAGATGCAGAGGATCTGTTAAGCCAATCTCTCAGGTTTCTAAGCCATGACGTTCTTCTTCGACCTGGCCCGCTTCTTCCGTCTACCTTGCCTTGTATTATTAAATGGAGTATATTATATCTCTCTGGGTGGCGCATAACATGGCCAAAATATTCAAGTTTGCGATTTTTAACTGTTTTGACGACTTCCGTAACTTTTCCCATCCGATGCAAAACAACTTCGTTACGAACTCTATCCACCCAACTTATTCGTAGGGTTCTCCGATACACCCAGATTTCAAAGGCTTCCAGTTTCTTGAGAAGTGTATCCGTCAAAGTCCAACCTTCGACACCATACAAAAGAGTAGGGAACACATAACATCTCACTAATCAAATTTTCAGACTTAAAGTAATATTGTTTCCACATAACAGATTCTTCATCTTAAAGAATGCAGCTCTGGCCTTCTCTATCCGTATTCTAATTTCTTTGCTCATATCCCAGTTCTCATTTAGATTACAACCAAGGTAAGTGATACTGTTAGTTCTCTCCAGTTGTTCACCATAAGCTGTTACCACTTCCGATTGTGTTGGCGTTTTACTGACGACCATCACCTTTGTCTTTGCGGTGTTTAGCTTAAGGCCATATTCATCACACATTGTGGTAATCCTATTAATTAGATGTTGAAGTCCTTCGTCGTCCGGTATATTATAAACTGGTTCTCTTTCACAAAGCATTGGGAATATGGTTTACATTCTATATTTAGAAAAATCTTTTACTGCAAGTCTTGTTCAAACTAAACTAAATTAATACACAAAACAAATTAATCTACATATTCTTTTTTTATAGAAATACAGATTCCTGTCGGATTTTTATCAGTGCGGCATGAGTCACTGGTGTCTCGTATATCCGGACCTCTTATCGCATTACAAACATAATTCTCAATTAGCAGTGCGGTACAAGATACATTTGGGTCGAATAATCTTAAAGCCGTAATAAGACCATAAGACCGTATGTTATAAATACATATATCCCTATAAGAATTATCTTGAAAGATGAAAAAAATACAATAAACAAGTGCAATATTAAGTGTTACTTAAAAAATGGTAAGTCATTCATGGGCGTACAGTTACAAATAAAAGTTTTCAGTGTTCTATTGCTTGACTATTATTATGTGGTATTCTGAAAATGTTGACATTTTTTCCTGGTCTGATCTTCCTCAACTAACGTCAACTTTCTTAAATGGTGAGTTGTGTTGTTCAGGTCTCTTTAAGTGTTTTTGTTGCTATTCATACTTAATGATCTTTAGACAATGTACTAATGTAGTGTTCAAATGTGGCATTGCCTTCATCATGTAGCGCTGATCTTAATTGTCTGATTAGTCGATTATATTTGTGTTCGTCATTAAGATTTCGGCTTCTTGGCCATCTACCTCTTGCTCTTCATTTTTGGACTATTAGTTGTATAATATAATTCGAAGTGTTATTTATGTTTTCTTGATTTGGAATTGTTAATCGTGTAGCTCCATATGAAATAGTAGAAGATGAAAACGGCAGAATATTCATCCATAAAAAAAGGAAACGCGATAAAGATATCTGAAACAACTGTTTTATGTTATAAGAGATGAAATAGTCCGAAATTACCAAAACAGGTGAACAGGGCACTATAAAGAGGAAGTAGAATTAGCTATGAAACAGCTTGAATGGGGAAAAGAAGTAAGCTTAGACCAAATACCAGCAGGAATTATTCAACTGAGAAAAAATATTAAATGGAAAACAATATTCACTCCATTTACAGAAAAGGCGGTGACCGGTGAATAACTTCTAATACCTCTTCATTTGTAATTATATTCACCCAACTTATTTTTAGTATACGGCGGTAGCACCACATCTCAAAGCTTTCAAGATTTTTAACATTCTTCTGTTTAAGAGTCCATGCCTCAACACCGTAAAGCAAAGTACTGAATAGATACTAAGTAGTTAACTAAAAGTGGACGTATGCAAAGAGATGTATGACGTAATTGTATGGTATTCGCTAAATCCTGTCACGTAATATGCCACACATCTCTGTGCGGTAATTCGTTTTATTGCTGCCATGTTAAGGTGTTATTAGATGCCGCCATGTTTAATTTCTCTCTACCATCGTATTATCTCGGTTAAATCCTATCATTTTAGGCTTCATGTCATGATTAGACCTATAGGACCGGAGATACGCAACTAAGGCTCTTTTGACATAACATATATAGGAGTAAAGATATATACCTAAGGTCGTTTTGACGTGTTGATGTATTTGATTTCTACGTCGTAGTACTCTATTGGTTAAATGGTACCATTTGAGGTACTGTACGTCACAATTGGACAAATAGGATCGAAGATACATAACTAAAGCCCTTTTGCCAGACTTCTTCGTCTTCTAGTTCCATGACCGTTATCGATCGTTGGATATCATGTTGGCTACCATATTTGCCATCGTGACTTTATTGACAGCAGCTCTAAATAACGATGTAGTTGATTTTTCATACCATTGCCTTAGATTTTTCAGCCATGGTGTTCTTCTTCTACCAGGACCACGATTACCTTGGATCTTTCCCTGAATGATCAGATGTAAAAGATTATATTTTTCAGGGTGTCTCATAATATGACCTAAGTATTCCAGCTTGCGTTTCTTTATTATATTAACCAGTTGTGTAGTTTGGTTCAGCCGTCTAAGGACCTCCTCATTTCTAACTCTGTCGACCCAGCTTATTTTCAGTAGTCGTCTGTATACCCACAGCCCTATAATATAATATAACTGTATAGCCTCAGTTAGAGTCCACGCTTCCACTCCATACAGCAGGACAGGAAAGATGTAGCAAATGTCACTCGAACTCTAAGGTCAATACTAAGATCGTGACTGCAAAGTACGTTTCTCATTTTTACAAAGGCAGCTCGGGCTTGTCTAGTCGGCTTTTAATTTCTGCGGTTGGATCCCAGCTCTCATTGATATTACTGCCGAGATATACGAGTTTCTCTACTCTGTCCAGTGTGGCATCTCCAACTTTTATTCCGTCATCCTGTATATAATTATGTTTGTCTTCGGTTGTCTTCATTAAGGCTTCCTTAAATATTTCCTCCGAATATAAGTTAAAAAGTAAAGGCGACAATATACAGCATTGTCTCACTATTCTTTTTATATTTATTTCATCCGACAGTTCTTGTTCAACCTTTATTATTGCCACTTGATGCCAGTATAGATTTGTAATTATTCGTAGATCTTTATCGATCAATCCCGCTGTTTCCAATATTCCTAGCATTTTGTTATGTCAGATTTTGTCAAAAGCCTTTTGCCAGGCTACTCTATTTAAGTTTTATATCTCATAGTATTCTATTAGTTAAATTCTATTATTTGAGGTACGAAACGTCACGATTTTACTAATAAGACCGCAGATACATAACTAAGGCCCTTTTGACAAGCTGATGTATTTTACATTTCTATCTTATTGTATTCGATTGGTTAAATCCTGTCATTTGCGGTACTGTACGTTATGATTGGGCCACTAAAAACGAAGATACGTAACTAAGGCCCTTTTGACGTGATGCTGTATTTGATTTCTATGTCATTGTATTCTATTGGTTAAGTGGTATCATTTGAGGTATCGTACGTCACGATTGGACTAGTAGGACCGAAGATACATAACTACGGCCATTTTGACATGCTACTCCATTTAATTCCTATACCTCATTGTATTTTATTTGTTAAATCCTTTCATTTGAGGTACTGCACGTCATGATTGGATTAATAGAACTAAAGATACACAACTAAGGCCCTTTTGACATTGCTCTGCATTTGATATTTCTATCCCGTTGTATTCTTTATGTTAAATCCTATCATTAGAGGTACTATACGTCACGATTGGACTAATAGAACCGAAGATACGTGACTACGGCCCTTTTGACATTTTGCTGTATTTAATTTTTTTATTTCATTGTTTTCAGTTGGTTAAATCCTGTCATTTGAGATACTGTACGTCACGATTGGACTTATAGAAACGAAGATATATAATTAAAGCCTTTTTGACATGCTGCTATATTTGATTTTTCTGTCTTATTGTATTTTATTGGTTAAATCCTATCATTTGAGGGGCTGTACGTCGCGACTGGACCAATTGGAGCGAAGATACAATAGGTACTTGCAATATATAATAACCCGTTACTTTTAACTAAACATGATGCCAGAATGATTTGTGGGTGAAAAAAATATATATATATTCTTAAATTTACTATTTCGTTGTGGGTAATATTATATTCAACAGCGATGCCAAATTTCTGATGCTAAAATGATTGATAATGAAAGTGGGATATACATTTTCATGTATATAATGGCAGCGAGTAAACGGTAAAACCCTGAACTAAATATATATAATATTTTCACTGTACCATCATTTTAGACTCAAACATTTTCTGGAATAAACTTATATAACTCAGTAAGGGATAAAGAGAGAAAGCAGATATTTTAAAATACCAACACGGTATCAAAACTCTAATCAATGAGATGGTTAAAATTCTTGTAACAGGTACAGGAAAAAAGTTATTAAGGTCTTGTAAAGTAGCGTCGATATACAGATGCTACTTTGCAAGACGATGCTAAATTGATGGTAAAAGCATAATGTATCGATGCGAAAATGATAGTAGGATGTATATATATATATATATATATATATATATATATATATATATATATATATATATATATATATATATATATATATATTATTTTTGCTGGCTATTTTGATCTTGGTGGTGTGTTGCTAATAATTTGTCCACATTTTTTTTACAACTTAGGTATAATTAATAATTAATATTTCATATTTCTGATCTTGGTATCACTTTGTCCATATTTTTCCTCTCATCATGTGTGCTTTCAAAGTTGAGCATCTTTTGGTAAACGAATTGGATTACGAATTGAATGTTAGGGGTATAACGCCTGCAGAGTCGGCAAAGGTTGAAGACAAACGCAAGCTTTTGCGTGGAGATTTAAAGCAGAAACAGGACAATAGGAGTTTTACTCAGATTTCTGCTACACACATCCCTTTCGATGACCAACAGAAAGGAATATCCGAAACCTTAGATGATTTGTTGACGAGAATAGGAGATTTCAGGGGAACTGTACAAGATAACTTGTATGCGCGACTAACTTCTCGTTTAGCTCACATTTCTGGCCGCGTACATTTGTTACATTGCACTACTGAAAAGCAGGAATCTTTTAAAAAGACTGTTTCTCTGAGAATACTTACATTGGAGGGTGAACTTGATTCTAGAGTTAATTACATTGTTACATCTACTCCTAATGCTCCAGTCAATGTAGTTCCTAGCTTCGCATACTCCAAACCTGTGCAAGTACACAAATGGGGTGTTTCATTTTCTGGTGAAAAACAGCACACTGATGTGATGTCATTTATAGAAAGGGTTGAATGTCTTCGTGTTTCTAGAGGTGTCTCTGAAGAGGATTTGTTTGCTGCTTCTGCTGAACTGTTCACCGGTACAGCTTTTACATGGTTCATGAATAATAGAGGTAGTTTTTCTTGTTGGTCTGATCTGGTACACAAGTTGAAGTCAGATTTTCTTCCTTACTCATTCCAGGATGATCTATTGGACCAAATCAAAAACCATAAGCAGAAACCTGGAGAATCTGTCACCATGTTCATTAACACTATTTTGGGCATGTGTAGCCGTTTGGAGACTTCTTTATCAGATTCTGCTAAGATAAAAATTATTCTTAAATGTCTGTTACCTTTTTATCATCAACAACTAGCTCTTATGGACATCCAAACTATTGATGACCTTACTGTAAAGTGTAAACGTTTAGAGGAAACGTTATCCTGGTCCTCTCAGTCTTCATCCACATCTCGACCTTCTTCTAAATTTTCTTCTCAGCCAAACTCTTTTAGTCATCGTTCTTGGCAAAATAAGGGCCCTGAACGTAATGTGTCAGTTGTAAGTTCTATCGTCTGCTGGAATTGTCGTCAGTCTGGTCATTCGTTTGTTGAATGTTCGATCCCTCGCACTCGTATTTTCTGCCATGGTTGTGGTAGGGGAAACACTCTAAAGAGAAATTGTTTTAAGTGTTCGGGAAACGAATTGTCGGAGGTCCGTCCCCTGAGCGTTTCTCCGTCCACCATACAATCAGGGAATCAAACCCAAACTTCAAACGAGACCGCTGGTCCAAGCACATCCAGCAACCCAAACCCATCTCCGAGTCGGAAAGGGAAAGGGGTAACTTTCAAAAAAACAAAGCACACCACAGGACAAAATCAGTCCCGAAATTAACTACTAATCATGAAACGTTGAATCCGCCTGTTTTAAGTGATCACAGATGGTCAACTACCAATTCTTCTTTACCCAGTAGCGTTAAACACAATTCTAATGATTACAGTAGTGAAATAGTTCCATTATCAGTATCAACTTCTAGGTTTGTTAATGATGGTGATATGTCTATGGTTGTACCATATAATATTTATAACCAATCAAATACTTTAGATTTAGATTTAAATTCTTTACTAGTTAGGAAGGTTAATGATAATAGGCCTTATTTACCCATTAAGATTTTAGGACAAGCATGCTTAGCGTTGTTAGATAGTGGCTCTAATATTTCATTGATAGGTGCACATTCGTTACATCTATTGAAAAATGCAACTTCTTTCATTATGCCCATTTCATCTTTGCAGGTATCTACTGCAGATGGTACAGTTCAGTCTATTACAGGCAAACTTCAAACTGAAATCACTGTTGCAAATATATGTAGAGAAATCACATTTTATGTTATTCCTTCTGTACAGAATTCTATAATTTTAGGCATGGACTTTTTCAATGCTTTCAATAGCACGTTAAGTTGTTCTGATTTTTCGTTTTCAATTTCTGAATTTAATTTAGCTACTCTGAGTGCTATTCATGATTTTTCTAGTCTATCTAGTTCTGAACAAAGGCAATTAGAGAACATGATCTCTAAATTTACTACTCTTTCTTCCAAAGACAAACTAGGTCGTACGTCTTTAATATCTCACACTATTGAGGTGGGAAATCCCACTCCTTTTAGACTTTATCAGTATCCCATACCTCAAGCATGGCAGGCTGATTTAGAAACAGAAGTCGATTCGATGCTCTCGTTAAACATCATAGAACCTTCTACCTCGTCTTACTGTAGCCCTCTATGGTTAACGAAAAAGAAGGATGGATCCTTTAGGATCTGCTTTGATGGTCGGAAATTGAACAGTATTACCACTAACCGGGATGCTTATCCTATCCCCAGAATAGATGTGATTTTGAGCAAACTTAAGAATGCCAAATACATCTCTTCTATTGATTTGTCTAAGGCCTTCTTACAGATCCCATTGAGTGAAGAGAGCAAGAAGTATACTGCTTTTGCCGTCAGTGGCAAAGGACTATTTCAATTTGTCACTATGCCTTTTGGTCTTGTTTCTGCTCCCCAGACAATTTGTCGTCTGATGGATTTAGTCATTGGTCCTCAGTTAGAGCCCTATGTTTTCTATTATCTGGATGATATTTTAGTTGTTACTCCTGATTTTTCCCTTCATATGGAAATTTTAGATAAGTTGTTTTTACGCCTTAAGGAAGCTAATCTAACGATTAATTTAGATAAGTGTCAGTTTTGAAGTCCTAGTCTTAAGTTTTTGGGTTATGTTGTTGATAATCAGGGTCTAAGGACTGATCCTGATAAAATTGTTGCCATTAAGAATTTTCCTATACCTAAGACCACAACCCAAGTCCGTAGGATATTGGGAATGTGTGGTTATTATCGTCGGTTTGTACCATCTTACTCTACCTTGTTGTCACCTCTTATTGATCTTCTGGAGAAAAGGAAAAAGGGACAAACTATTACTTGGACTCCTGAGGCAGATGAAGCTTTTAGGCGCGTTAAAGATGCTTTAACGAGCGCTCCAGTCATGATGTCACCTAATTTTAATGAGCATTTTTATTTAATGACTGATTGCTCTAATACTGCTTCTGGTGGCGTGTTATTTCAGTTGAAAGATGGCTCTGAACACCCCATCGCTTATACGAGCAAGAAGTTGAATAAGGCACAGAAGAACTATTCCACTACGGAGAAAGAACTCTTAGCTATTATCCATGGGTTAGAAGCATTTCGTTATTATTTGGAAGGTCGTAATTTCACTATCATTACAGACCACAGTTCTTTAGTATGGCTTTATAGCATAAAAAACCCTTCACAGAGACTTTCCCGATGGATCTGTAAACTGGCTGCCTATTCCTATAAGATTATCCATAGAAAGGCAAACGGGGTAGTAGTTGCAGA
Organism: Diabrotica undecimpunctata; assembly: GCF_040954645.1. Classification (NCBI taxonomy): domain Eukaryota; kingdom Metazoa; phylum Arthropoda; class Insecta; order Coleoptera; family Chrysomelidae; genus Diabrotica; species Diabrotica undecimpunctata. The sequence continues at coordinate 469,559 of NW_027311909.1, read as the reverse complement.
TGCTCTTTCCCGTGTCTATGACATTAACGTCTTAGATCTGTCCTCTTTAACTCCTGACGCGTGGTATCAGAATATGATTGATAGGGTTACTCAAGACCCACAAAAGTATCCTGATTTTAAGGTAGAGAACAATGTGCTGTACAAACACATTTTAGGTCCGGTAGAGACATTATCTAATATGTCCGACTGGAAAATAGTCGTACCTACGCCAAATCGGGAAAACATTTTGCATATGTTTCACGATGAGGTTACTGCTGGTCATTTTGGCTTTTATAAAACGTATCACCGTATTGCAGAGGTTTATTATTAGCCCGGCTTGCGCAAATCTGTAAAAAAGCATATTGCTAAGTGCATGGTTTGTGCTACTTGTAAACCAAGTAATTTACCACAAGCTGGACTCATGGGTTCCTTCAGGAACATTGATTTTCCTTGGCAAATGATCTCGTTGGATCTCATTGGACCATATCCTCGTAGCTACAAAGGAAATACCTATTGTTTAGTAGTTGTGGATTATTTTACTAAATTTCCTTTAGTTTTTCCTCTTCGTCAGGCCACAACTCCAGCAATCGTGAAATATTTGGAGGAACAAGTCTTTTTGTTGTTTGGTGTTCCCCAAATTGTTTCCTGTGACAATGGTCCACAGTTCGTGTCTAAAGCTTTTAAAGACCTTCTAACCAAATACAAGGTTCAGAAGATCTTTTATAATGCTGCGTACCATCCGCAAGCAAACCATACTGAGAGAGTGAATCGAAGTATTGTCACAGCCTTGAGATCATACACTTTCCCAGATCACAGAGCTTGGGATCAATATATTCACTCCATAGCTCAAGCCATAAGGACTTCTGTCCATGAAGTGACACAGTGCTCCCCATCATACTTGAATTTTGGCAGAAACATTGCTTTATCTGGTGACTATTTTGGGTTAATTTCTGAAAATTCTGCAAATCTCCCTCAAATATCCGAGAGACTTCATCGTCTAGATGACCTTCAGACTCTACCTCCAATTTTTGCTGATATCAGGAAGAAGTTAAAAACTTCTTACCTCCGAAACAAAAGTCAATACAATTTGAGGAAGAGAGATTTGCGATTCTTTGTTTGCGATAGAGTTTTAAAGAGAAACTTTGTAAAATCAAGTAAAGGTGATGCCATTTCGGCAAAATTTTGCCAGAAATACATTCCGTGTACGGTTGTAAGGGTAATATCTCCTTTGGTATATGAATTAAGGGACAATTCGACCAACAAACGAATTGGTCAATTTCATGTAAAGGATTTACTGCCTGATAACACCATCGACGAGGTTAGTTCTTCATCCTCAGAAGAAGACTAACTTAACACTTTCGTTTAAGCTAATCTCTTTCTCTGTTTGTCTTTAGCTTATTTTGATTATATTTCGCATTTTAGTCTAAGATTTTCTTAATCACCAGATAACGTAGGTACACCGCTATTTTTTGTATCTTTTGGCATTGGTTAATGACTTCTATAACTTATTAGATAATTAGTATGTATGACTTATCCATTTTTTTTGTATTGTAAATGATGCACTTTATAATGAATTAATATTCTTAAGTACTAATCTTCCCAGGAGAATTAATCCTTTTAACCTCTTATGATACGAGGGTTGTTTAGTATATATTTACATATTTAGATTTATACTTATAGTTAATCCTATTACTGATAAGGAACTATGGAACTATGTTGTTACACTACTTGATCATATATTGTGTGTTATATTTTTGATATTTGATTCCTTAGTATTTGTTTTGATATATTTGTTCAATATTTGCCAATTTGGAAAGATGTTGTGATTTTTTTTTATCTTTGGTCTGCTTTATTCTCACTTGTCACGAAAATCTTAAATACTCTACAATAATTTATGTCCTGATTCCATATACAGGATGGTTCTGGAATTAGTTTGGAATTTTGAAGTAGGTAAGGATGACCGGTGTCCTTCTTATTTCTTCTTACTTATTCTTCTGAATTTTCTGTCAATGAATCTGTCAATACTCAGCTTTAGTGAATACGTGGGTTCGAGATTGTTGCTCAGCAACTGATCACTGCTGCTCAATTAGGTTCGTACTATATGTGTTTATTGCAGAGTAGGCAGATGTTTATGCCTCATAATATTTTTGGTCAGGAAATGCTCGTGACATGTCCTAACCATTCTTGTGTGATTGTCCAAATATTCCAGTTACCTTTTCACAACTTGATAGGGAAGTTTAATTAGTTCATATTAGTTATCTTACTTCAGGTTATGTTTTTTTTCTTTAACTATCCCTACACATGTCAAGTTAGTCATTTTCATTATTTAAGAGTTTAGACAAATGAGTTGTCCTCTTAGTGTAATCCCACTTCTTTCCTTAGGCATAAATTGCTGTTTAGATTTAGGACTATTCCCGGATAATTCCATGCTGCGAGAACTTGTTATAAATCTACAGTTTTGTTCAAAATTGGTTGCTTGTTCTCGACATATTTTTTTCTATCGTTAGTAATGGTATTATAGGCAAAGTCCACCACTTATATTTTCTTAGGATTTCTATTGGGATTTTATCGGTGTCTGGTTATTCTCATACATCTGTTGTAGCCACATGCTATAGTTAGCGAATACCAGCACACTCAAAATTTATTTAGCCTCTGAATTCCTTTAGTCCATTTTAGATTTTAGACTTTAGGTATTTATCGTTATCTTTGGTTTAGTTCAGTTACATATTACATTACTTAGTCTGAATAAGTGTGACAATGCTGCTTCACACTTTAGGAAATTTTGCTTTATTGTAATTACTTAGTTGGTATTGGCTCATATTACCGGATGAGGGTAAGAGATAATTTAGTTATTAGCATTAGTGAGAATTGGTCCTTTCCTGATCGTTCTTTTTTGGATATGCTCTATTTATAAATCTGGTGTCCATCGATAGTCCGATTTTGGATTCAGTGTCTGATTCCTCACTTATTTGGTTTATTTGGTTATGTAGGTTCGTATCACTAGATGTGGGTGTACGTAGACCTCATTTAGTTTTGAGATTTAGTATTGGTGTGAATGGGTCCACAAATCTTCCTGGTCGTTTTTCTTTGGATATGCTTTTATGAATCTGGTGTCCATTAATGGTCTGACTTTGGATTAAGCGTCCTATTTCACATTTATTTTGGTTATTACGTCTTTGATATACTTTGGTATGTTTACGATTTAGATTACTATTTGTGTTATTTGGTTTGGTGAGAATTGCTCCATAAATCTTCCTGATTGTTCTTCTCTGGATATATTACTATGAATCTGGTGTCCATTATTAGTTCAATTTTGGATTAAGTGTTCAGTTCTTAACCTATTTAGTTTATGATTTCTTTGATCTTAGTTTAGTATATCTCCGGGTGAGATATTGGTTGAATTGGCTCATACATTTGCCTGGTTGTTCGTCCTTGGATATACTTAGTCTTATAGATCTGATGTCCATGGAGAGTTCAATTTTGGATTTAGTGCCCAATTCTACATTTATTTGTCAGCAAGAATTTAGTTGGTATATTTAGTTAATATTTGGCTTTTAAGCATATTGTCGATTGAGATTTTGATTCGACTTTGAGTCATCTGAGTTTGTGGTGTCTGGCGCCATGACCATTCTTTTTTTTTTCCCGCGATCTTTAGTTCGTGGTTATTTTTTTTTGTGTACACTTGCGGATTAACGTGGAATGTTAGGCCAGTACACTTAGTTATTGATACTTTAATTTTAGGAACAAAAAATTTTGATTAAAATTTTTTTTTCCCGACTAGTAGGGGAATGTAACAGTCTTTACTTCTACAATTTATATTAAAATAATTTCAGAGATGTAGTATGGGTTGCCTAACTTTAAGTGTTCATTTGCTCATTAAGTGTGTATTTTTAATAATTTAAGTTGTCAGTCTGATCTAATTTGGTACCATTGCGAACCAGAGAGATGACAGGAGATGAGGGGGAAGTGGAAACTGGCTCTTGGTTAATTAACTGTGAATTAAAATTCACTTTTGATCGAGAGTTTGAAGTGGTACAAAGGTGGTAGTTAGCGAAAGAAAATCCAATTAATGCATAGAATTTCCTTCACTTCAAGAAGTTAAATGTTTTAAGTATAACCGTAACTATTTAATTGACGGTGTTTTCGGAAACTCGGGAGGCTGAAGTGAAATTTCTAGCACGGAATTGATTAGCTATCTGCCACCTCCCATGGAATTATAAACTTCCCTCAGAACATCGGAGGGAGAGTACCACTTCAACTCTATAAGAATCAGGGTCATTGGGACAAGCCAGGGGGTATTGTCTACTCCACCCTCATTTTTTCTCCAGCCTGCAACTAGAGGTAGGGCAGGACAGTAATCATCGGAACTGAGCCAATTAGCACCAGCTCCGTGCTAATTTCGGACCTCAAGGAGGACTTCGCTGGGACACCGAAGCCATTCGGGAGTATCCTTCCAGACAACTGTTTCACCTAGGAGGACAGTTGGTTTTTGATTCAGAACTATATATATATATATATATATATATATATATATATATATATATATATATATATATATGAAAGTAGAAGATTGCATTTCATTTCAATCGGAACTCCACCATTGCTCTACACGTGTTTCGAGTTATTCAACTCATCATCAGGAGCACTTGTGGAAGTTCAACTGAAATGAAATGCAGTCTAGTATTTGGTTATTATAACCAAAATAACAAGCCAGGTACGCTAGCAGCGACATCTATACGAAGTAACAAGAAGTCCAGAGACCTCTCTCTGATAGTAAATTAGGTGAACCGCAAATTCAAAGCCTCTTACTAGAGACTTTTAACGACGCTAGAAGTACATTTTTACTTCAACATGCATCTACGATTCACCTTTGAAAATTACTATCTTTTTCGCTCTTTACGTAGAGAAAGACGTTTAAATGAAATGATAATTTACTATCAGAGAGAGGTCTCTGGACTTCTTGTTACTTCGTATATATATATATATATATATATATATATATATATATATATATATATATATATATATATATATATATATATATATCTTGTTTCACCAGTTATAGTTTTTTTTATAACATATATATTAATTAATATAACTCCCCTTGGTGTAAGGAATCGGTAAGTTTGAGCTCAAATTCTACCCAGAGATTATCTTCCATTGTTTTTTTGTATTAACCATTTATTTCATTATTAACTTTAATTATTTCATTATTTGTTTACTTAACTAATTTTTTTATATTTCATCTTGTGTTTTTAACTCTGGTTATTATCCCTTCAGGATAATAGACCGTTTCAATTGTTTAACTTGGCTTGTTCCCATTTATATATTACTTGGTTTATATTTGAATTTAGAGGTGTTTAACAATATTGTTGGTCATATTGTAGGTTAGTATGATATATTTACTTGGCTATACGTTCTTCCAACGTTAGCATTATTTTGTTTAAGGTTGTTTTTTAACCTAGATGTAGGTTGTACACTCTATATCAGAATTATATTGTGAAATTTCATATACTTTTTGGTAACTTAGAGATTGTCAAAATCTAAGAAGTTATATTTAATAAACTTGAATTTGTTTTGCATATAATTTTTATTAATATTTCCTTACCTTTTTACATTTACAGCATTTTTGTTTATTAAATCAACTTTAATTAATATTAGCAGTATACGATACCTGGAAGAGTGACCGTTACTCTTTTAAGAGTATTATCCCTCTTCTGGCGCCCTCAATTTATTTTCTTTGTTAATTTTCATTATATCTATTCATTTTTCATATCTTCTTTTCTATCCATCATACATTTTTTCCTGATTTACTGTCTTTAAAAGGCATGCAAATTGGCCGTATCCATCCTTGAGTTTCTAATGGTCATTCTCTTGCCTACATTGCGAGCCTAGCCACATTCCGTTAAATATTTTTTTTCATACTTCTTTACTTAATTGTTATCTATTTTATCCCATATATATATAGACCACTCTTCTTATACCTCTCTCCTCCTACACACCCCAGTATTTTGCTACAATCTTCTTCAATCTTACTTTGTTTCCGTATCCACAAACCCATCCAATCCAGTCTACCATTTAATTACTTCAACATCACCTCTGGAGACCCCGCAAAGGATCCAATCAATAATAGACATCCTGAAATTAACTCTAAGAAAAACCATCGACCTTACTAAAACATATCCCTTTCCAATCCCGGATACTCCGTCTTGGAATAGACCAATTCCACATTCAATCACTTCCTTATTAGAATACAGTAACCATGAAACCTCAAGCCTTTTCATAACACAACACTTCAAAGAAATCATAAACAAGAACCAATTCCAAAAAAATCTGTATACAGATGCCTCCAAAAGCGAAGCAGGCGTTGGATGTGCCATTACCACATATGATGAAATAATGAAATCATCTTTTTTACCGAATTTATGCAGGGTATACAATGGAGAACTTTATGCGATACTAGAAGCTTTTAAAATACTAAAAACCGATGATAAAAACCAAGCAATATGCACAGACTCCTTGTCGTCACTACAATCGATAAAAAGTCTATACTCTCAGCATCCCTTAGTTCAAGAAATCCATAGGACTTACAGTGTACTCGCTTTTCAAGTTGTAAATGTCACGATCATCTGGATATCATCCCATATCGGCTTCCCCGGTAATGAAAAAGCAGACCAAACAGCCAAGCAAGCTTCTTATGTAAACAGTCAATCCTCAAAAGCCCAACATATTCAAATCCATAATGACCTAAAGCAAATTTTCAAGCAACAACAATATCATACCTGGCAAACCCACTGGAACACAATCAAGAGTGCATTACATGAGATCCGGCGACGGTTGAAAAATTTGAACTTCCAACTATCTCTAGAAACGAAAAAGATGTCATCCAAAGATTAAGAATAGGACATACCCGATTCACACATGAATACTTAATGAAGTCCGAGCCGAAGCCCAATTGCCAAATCTGCTCAAGTGCATTAACTGTAAAACACATCCTGATCGAGTGGCCCCAGTATGCAAAACACAGAGTGTTAAGTTAATAAACTTAAGTCTAATATCAAAGACGTTTTAAACTCAAGCGATCAAGTCTTTAACCTAATTGGTTTCTTGAAAGACATTTAATTGTTCAACAGAATATGACCCCTTGTTTTCCATGTACTTTACTTATATTATATTATTTAGTCATAGGTTCTAAGCTTATAGATTAACTGTAGCAATTAGTTGCACGTGCTTATTGTAAGTATTGTACACAATATTGTTTGTGTGAATGGTCATTGCAGCCGAGACACATTAATTTAAATGAAAAAATAATAATAATAAGGAGATACAAAGTTAGTAACAACCGTAAATGCGACAATATACTTTTTGAGAATGCAGAGAAGGCTTTCTATAGGAAACTGAATTCCACTGTAGAAAATGTAAATAAATACTACTCAAGCCAAGAAGAAATTCATGAGTTTTGGGGTAAATAACTTTCGACGCCAGCTACTCATAACAACAGTGCTGGGTAGATTAAGGACACGACGAACAACTGCCAACACTATAGGAATATTCCTTATGAACCTTTCACCACTGAAGAAATCTTGAACATTATCAAAGAGCTTCATAACTGGAAGTCTCCTGGACCAGACGAAGTTCAAAACTTCTGGCTAAAGAAGTTTTGGAGTGTTCATGAGCTTTTAACAGTATTGATTAATAATATTATTTCTCATTCACAGCAAATATCATTATTTCTTACTCAAGGAACCACTTATCTAATACCGAAGGATCAAAATAACACCCATGATCCAGCCAAGTACCACCCAAGTACTTGTCTTCCAACTTTGTGATCACATCCTGTGTAGCCCGGTGTATCTACCAACACTGTGCTCTGGACAATATCATAGAGCCTTAACAGAAAGGATGAGCTAAGGGCTCCATGGGCTGTCAAGAACAACTTATAATCGACTCAGTAATTTCTAACCAGGCATATACCAAAAAAGGAACCTTTTTCTGCTTTTATTGACTATAAGAAGGCATTTGATTCAGTGCCGCATAAATGACTTCTAGATATATTGAAAATATATAAAGTCGATGATAATCTCGTGACATTTTTGAAGCATATAATGGCAGAGTGGAAGACTAAAATTCAGCTTCAAATACATGGTGAAACCAATATCGAAACTGAAGATATCCCTAATAACCGGGCCTTTTCCAGGAGGACTGGTTGAACTTCACTGACTCAGGATTTAGCATCAAAAATAACAACACTGTTGTGACGAAGCGTAATCATCTGTTGTATATGGTTGCTATATGTTGTATATAGTATATGGATGATTTGAAATTAATGGCTTTCACTCGAAACCACCTAGATCCGATGCTAAAAACTGTAGAAACTTTCTCAAATGATTAGTATAAATTAGTATGCATTTTGACCTAGACAGGTACCGTATACTAAATTTAGTCAGAGGAAAGGTTCAGCCCAGAGGTTTCGATATGCAAGATGGCCAAAACATCGAGGCAATGGGTATAAATGATATGTACAAATATCTCGGAGTACAGCAAGCCCAAAAAATTTGCCATAAACTAATGAAAACCGAACTAACTTCAGAGTTTGTACGAAGAGTAAGACAACTAAATCGGTCATATCTTAATAGTAAAAATTTGTTTAAGGCATTAAATACGTACGTCTGTTCCTCGCTGAGCTACTCATTTAGTATTATAAAGTGGTCAAAAATGGATATAAAGAGTCTTCAGCGGAAAGTAAGAACACTTATCATAAAGGCGCAAAAATACCATCCACGCAGTGCAGTAGAACAACATTACTCCGATATCAAGGGGGAATAGGACTTTGGACATTGGTGAACAATTGGATAAACAGGTTGCTAATTTAAAATCTTATTTTCAGGTGCAAGCTGAGATATCTAGCGTACATCGAGCAATTTGCGCAGTAGATGATACAACGTCACTTAAACTGAGGGAACAAGAAATGGGCATAAACCATCTGACTAAGCAAGAAAAAATGCGCACCTGGATAAGTAAGCACCTGGATGAGTAACCATCTGCATGGGCGACATCTTAATGAGATCAGCCAAGAATATGTCCACAATACAGCGTCGAATTATTGGTTGACATCAGGAAATATGTTTCCCGAGACTGAGGGCTTTCTACTTGCCATTCAGGATTAGGTTATTTTAACTAAAAATTACCTGAAATATATTGTTAAAGATCCTCAAGTCCTAAATGTCAAATGCCGATATGGATGCCAAGCCCAAGAAACCATCCAACATCTTACCAGGGACTGCCAGGCGTTTGTCGGAACTGATTATAAAGAAGGCCATGACTCAGTAGGAAAGATTATTCACCAAGAACTAGCTGACAAACTGGGACTTCTCCAAACCGACCATCTTCCTTATTATCAATATGTCCCTGACAGAATGCTTGAAAATGACAACTACAAGCTATACTGGGACCAACAAGCTATACAGTGCTTAGAGACCAACCGGTAACACATAATAGACCGGACCTCATACTAGGTAATAAACTTACCAGGCAGACAACACTTATTGATGTGGCAATACCTAACATCAATAATTTGCGTGTTAAATACAACGAAAATATCGCCAAGCATAGAGATCTAGAAATACAAATCAGGAGACAATGGAGAATTGAAAGTAGCCAGAGAGTACCTATTATTCTATCTGCTACTGGTGTTATTCCCAAAAACCTCCTAGCGAACATAAAACAGCTGGGTATAAATGAACATCTTTATAAGACTATGCAGAAAGCTGGAATCCTCAATATGTCCAGGTATGTACGAAAATTTTTGGAAGTTACTTCAGCAAACCAAGTCACGTAGGACTCGATAACAAGGAAACATTCCCACCAGAGCTCAATCCTTTTAATACCGTAGCTATCTAGGATAAGTAAATTTACCCCTTAGAGGGAGTGTAAGCCCTATGGCTAAATCTGGATAATAATAATAAAGTAACTACCAAGAAATAAACATATGGAAATTTGGTTGGAGCTAATATCAATGTGAACCATCTACTTCCAGTTATACAAACCCATTAACTGCTTCTATAGTGTATCCTTTTATAACTAGTGGTCGCATGACTCATTGTAGTATTGACTATATATTTTGTTAGCTTGTTAATTATTTTTGTGGCTGCTACTTTGAGGGTCACATACGGCTCTCGTATACTGTTTCCGTTCTTTACACACTATCATCAACATAGGTAAGAATTTATACTTTATTTATTATATATTTATCTTTCTTCAGGTCTAGAGTAAACAATAGATATGACAGATTGTCTCCTTGCTGCACTCCATGATATTTTTTAAAAGGTTTAGATGATAGTTTCTGGATCCATAATCTGCAATATTTTTTAACTATATACTATATTGTGATGAATTGTCAATTTACCACTTCTAAAATCAGGCTCAGGATGATCGATATGAGTGATAAGAAGCTTGTAGCGGCAAAGGTTCTTGTAAGAGTTCGAGACGTCAGAGCCATGGAATTGAAGGCAACTGCTATGAAATCCTGTGTCTTGCTGTGGCGTCGATTTGTTCTGTGACTACAAAACTTTAAAGTCAAAATATTAGAAAGAGTATCAAACTATTCTCCTTGTGCCGTCATTGCTTAATTAACCTTTATCGGGGACCTAAAAATGAACTAAAATTGTAAATCTCGTAACCGGTGATTTTAAGTTATGAGTAAGTCTTTTCTTTCCTAATTTTTTACATATTTATAATGAATTCACATTTGCAAACAATTTATCATATTAGAAAAAGCTTATTTATGTGATTATTAATATATTATATCAAGATCTGGACAATTTAGAGACCCAAACAATAAACGCTATAATGGTAAAATTTTAAATTTTTTTCCTTTAATTACAATGATGAAAATGACAAAACCCGCACAGTAACCCCACACCTGACGGGGTTTATTCAAAAGCGATGTGAGATTCGAAATCAAAGCGTGTGTTTATCTGAAACTCAATTTTTAACTAAAAAACGTCAACGTGACACCTCATCACCTTCGCATAAACTCCTATATATTCAACGAGCTTTTGTTGTCTAGAATTTAGTTGCTTTTGGTACACTTGATGCTAATGTTTATCCACATATTTCATTTCTAGCTCGTAGGTAAGTGAATGAACGTGAAATACGGCGATATCCTCTAATTTTCCGTGTCACGACCGAATTGCATGAAAATTTGGACTTAGGTTCTACTTACCCTTCACTTCACTTTTGAACTTGTGCAGTTAATTGCTCGTTATTTTTTGTTGTGAAAACTACCCCAACTTAGAAAAATCCTATAATTGTAAATTAAAATGAGTAATTGAATTAAATCACCTTTTAATGAAGTAAGTGAATATCAAGTAAACAACATAATTTTATATTTTATCATAGTTTAACCCCTAAATCTCACTCCCTAGATTAGTGTTATAATTAAAACAAAGTCATTGAAAACCAGGTATCCACTTATTTGCGCGGGAACTTGGATTTTGATTATACTTAAGCCCACCACTCACGTTCCAACGGCGCAGTACGATTTTGGCGAATGCAATTGCAGTACAATAATGTTGAAAATTACATAGGAAAACATGTCAGATAACGATATACTTTTAGCTGCTCTTGCTCTTTGTATAAACGAAAAAAAATGTCACATACAACATGTTGGAAATTATTAATTTCCTTCTTTTACCAAGTCTTCATTAGTATATGCTATCACTTTTTGAATTTTAGCAACCAAAATATTCACAGCTTTTTTTCTAGCGGTTTTATCATGATATCGATTTTATTTTCCAAAGACACTCTTGTTTTTAATAAATATCAAAGAAATCTCTTAAAAACTTCTAGCTATAAACCATTTTCGAAATTTACATTTTTGCATTTTTGCATTCGTACAATTTTGTCGTTCTCACAATATACACGATCAAATTTACGATCCAACCAACTCTATCGTACTGCGGCAGACTGACTTGTTGGTCTGCCTTCAAATCACGCCGATTTGGTCAAATGGTGCATATACACAATCAAATTGCGTTCAATTTTGTAGCATTCGACAAAATCGTACTGCGGCGTTGGAACGTGATTGGCGGGCTTTACTCTTCACTTCAAAATTGAAGTTGTGCCGTTGGTTGCTTACATTTTTTAAGGACGAAAACGACCTATTAGAAAAAAATCATATAATTTTAAATTATGTGGAATCAAACTTGGAATTATTTAATTATATAGCGACATTAAAGTTATATTTCTTGACTGTTTTATTTTTTTACCACATAATACCTGCCCTTAGAAAAACCACTCCTTGCGAAGAAATTCGAATAGTTGTAGTATTTTTTATTGGGAATATAAATACAATAATTTTTTTATCAAAATTATGGATTTATTTTAGTTTAAATTAAAAAATCTTACAATGCTCCAGTATACGCGTTCTCATATCACCTAAAAAATGTGATTGGTTTTTTACTCATATCTCGGTTAGATTTTAAGTTTAGTACTTAAAAACCATTTAGTAGGGTTTTCTAAGGCCAATAAGATCATTTAAATTATTTTTTTAAACCCTTAACGAGTCACGAATTATAAGTGAATGCAAACTTTGAAGAGCCATATCGTAACCAATTTTTGTCTCAGAGGAAAACAAAAAAAACCAAAATATTTAGAAAAGCAAAACCTATATTTTCTTAAAATTATAAGTTATTTAAAATAAGGCATTTTTTCAAAATTTAAAAAAAAAATTCTTTTACTTTAATACCAAATTTTTTCAAAAATAAACACGTTGAACGGAGTAAACTTACAGATCATATAAACAATACATAGTTTTAATACATAAATAGTTTTAATGCTAAAAACTTTTAGAAAAATATAGACAAAGCTATTTTAAACACTTTCAAAAAGTTTTGATGAATTTTCCCTGAAAATTGCTTCATATTTTAGTTATTGCACGTTGAAATATTTGATTTGCAATTTGACAAATTAGAACCTACTTTTCATGAGTTACAACTCTGCCTCTACTAGGTATACAGACTTCATAAGCACACCATTTTTTTAAATTTTTTTATCAGCTAGGTACATTTTTCTAGGAACATTTTTTTTCGATAAATAATTACTTTTTGAGTTATTTGTGAAAAACTGAACATTTTCACTCGTTAATAACTCAAAAAGTTTTCACAAGGAAACTAAATTCCTGTAGCTGGCTGTATACCATGGATCACAAAAACATTATTTAAAAATCCCTTTATAAAAGGTACATATTAAAATACCCTATCGGGCTACATCACAGAACGTTTTTAGAATTAATATTCCATCATCAGTGTTATTTGGATGTACATGTTTTGAGCCACTAAATATATAGGTAAAAACCCTTTAAATGTTGTTAAATTAAATTTGAGTTACATTATTTAATTTTATATACTAGGAGGTTTAAATTACAACAAGATAGATATCATGGGGACGTAAGACTCCACAAGAATGCTAGTCCTGAGACAAAGTGTCTACGAGGACTTGTTGATAGTAACTCGTTGCATTCCTGGTGTAGTTCTTATTTTTTTATGTAAAATTAATTCAGTTGAATTCACTGACACTTAGATTTGGTTATGCTAATAAAATTTCTTTGTGTCCCAAGACTCAAAAATGAACAGTTTCTGAGATATGCAGCTTCAAAATTACTGTTTTTAGTTCATTTTTTAAAATCATGAATTTGGAAACGTACCGTCCCACACATTCAATATATGGTATCTAAATCTCAATTAATACTAATAAGAGATCAGAATGATACTTTTTGACAGAGAAACATTAAGTTTTTAAATAGATATAGATACTATATATCGAAAGCGAGGGACGGCACGTTTCGAAATTATTGATTTTGAAAAATGAAAAAACTAAAAACCGGCAATGGAAAGCTGTATAATCAGAAATAATTAATTTTTGAGACAAGGCATAAAAACTTTTGATCAGCATGACAAAATCTGCATATCTGCAAGTTTCATTTAATTTTGAATTAAACTGAACTTCTTTTACAGAAGTAAATAATAAATACACAAGGAATATTCGCACGACTGCGGCAACCAATGAGGCGAAGAGTTCAATCTTGTGTCACGTTTCAGGGGGTTATTTGGAACATTTCTTTTAGCTTTGCACCCATTTAAAATTTTGTTAGTGGTACTTTTTGTTACTATTTAGGTTATTGTATTAGGTAATTTTTACGAATGTAATAAAGAAATAAAAAATAAGCGTTAAGGGATTTAATTTTTTTGCATAAAAACGGAATCTCATAATATGAAAAAAAAAAAGAAAAAAGACTTTTTGTCACAAAGTAAACGTAGAATTTAAAAATGATATTTAATTTAATATATCTCAGTAGCCTACCAATTTGTTCTTTAAAAAAATTAACACATTTACTTCTATGCGCGCCAATAATGAATATAAAATTCATAGTCGTATGAGAAAAATGCGTATTAACTACCTCTTAAAACCAACAAAATTTTATTTTTATATCTAATTTTAGTTTGTAATAAAAATTTCGACACTCTGTATCTCTGAAAACGAAGCAATTGCGGCCATAAATACGTTTAGATAGAAAACTGTCATTTTTATGCAGAATCTTTCCCTAAAGTTTATTCCACTTATTTACTAACATCCTATATATTATTATAAAAATATGTATTATTCAAATGAACTAAAAACCGACATTTTGAATCTCTGCTACTCATAAAATAAGTCTCTCAATCAAATCAGTCTTTTATTTACATTTATTCTTCGTGTCTAGACTAAATTTGTTGTTAAAAGAAATTACTGGCGTCACATCTGGAGTAATCAAATAAAAATGATTACGTACATTAACTATCAAAATAATTATTGTGTAGTTAAGTTGAAAATTGCGATTACCGAGAGTTTTGTAGTTCCAATTAAGAAAGATATAAGTAAGTATCAATAAACAGGGTTATCTGCTATTCAAATTAAATCAATTTGGCTGAGTGGTTAGTTTTTCAAGAAAATAAATATACGTTCAAGTTACATATAAATTAATACACGCAGTAACTATATTGTCTGATATATAAGAGACTATAGCCCGAGAACTAAATAAAATTATTTAATATTAAGAACCAAAGAAACGAAGATCTCACAATACCTTATATTTTAAAATATTAATTTCATTCCTATTCGAAAAGCACACGAGTCAACACCTCGGCTTCTTCTTATAGTATTTCTTATAAAAAAAACTTGTCAGTTAATGTGATTTGTTATCTAGTAATTATTAAAAGTGAAAAGTTTTTTGTGAAGCAACTTGGTATGTAAACTTTATAATTGATACAAACACACTAATAGGCCAGGCATTGCGCCTGATTTTCATTACATATTTTGGCATCCAGAATATTTAAAAATGCTTCTTCAACCCACCGCTCCAAGCTACGCAGCTGTTACCACATCAAAAACAACAAAACCTACACCGGCGACCACATCATATCCTAGCAGAAAGCAAGCGATAGTATTAAATGCTCTTCCGGATACAGCTCTCTTCGATTACATTAAGGCAATCGGTGAAATCGTAACACCAAAGCGTATTACCCACGCTTCCCGCATATCCAACCATCGCTTTTGCATCTTTCTTGCTTCTATTTCTGACGTCGATATTCTTCTTAAAAACAATCCCACCGTTTCCGTTAAAAATGAAATCGTCCACATCCGCAGACTCATTTTTCCAACTTAAAGATTATTAATATCTAATGTATGTCCATCGATTCCAAATTAACTTATCGAGCAGGCATTAAAAAACGAACTTGGTCTGCAACTAGCCTCACCTGTATCTCAGATTCGTACAGGCTCACCCGATGAAGATTATTCCCATATATTAAGTTTTCAAAGGTCTATCTACGTAATACCAGATAAAGAAAATTTCGAAATACAAACCTCAGTATTAATACATTTTGAAAACACATCCTTCCGAATCTTCGTTACATCAGACAAACTAGAATGTTTCCTTTGCCAAAAAGTCGGACATACGGCTGAAACCTGCCAAAACCCACCGGATACCACTACCCACCCCCGTTTCGCCCACGTACCTAATGAATCCACCAACAATAGCCCCACCGCACCTTCCGGCATCTCTCACACTTCTGCCCCAAATTCTGCGTCCGACAATTTATCCAATATCACACCTCTACCTTTAGGTCAACCTCAACCTACACCTCCTCCTATCGACCTCCTCAAAAGAGCCCATTCAACTGACTCAAGCCTCGATTCTCAGCTGTAATTGCCATTTCAGATGCCACTACTAACGCTCCTATCGATCCACATTCCCTCGATGACAACTCCTTCCGGGTCCCCAAATCAGCCCCTAAAAAAAATCGAAAACCAAAGATACAAAACCATCAGCCACTATCAGCCAGTCTGCCCGATTAATCATAGAAAATCTTATAGCAGCAAACCCATCCTTTTCAATTAACTCGCTACAACTAATTGTTTTCTTGGAAAATTCTTTCGACTGCCATGACCCCTTCGCTGAAGCATACTAATTTACTACGAACATTAACGCCCTTCTTAATGACCTCAAACAAATCTACCATAATATCTCTGATAGATCACTTAAAAATCGTATAACTCGCCTACAAAAAAAAATTAAGGCTACGATGAATCTAAATGATGTTATTGACACTGTTAGTCTTGCATCTGTTAGCTCTAATGACAGTGACCCATCCTTAGACAAAACGGACCTGCCTTAATTTATAACTTTTATATTCACTATAATTCAATGGAATTGCGACAGATATTATCCGCGCTTAGAACGTCTGCAGCTACTGATATCTCTCCACCACCCCACCTTCATTCGCTTACAGGAAACTAACTTTACGTCAACTAATCTCCATACACTCAAAGATTTTGAAGGGTATCATTACATCAGATCTGTCTGCTCCAGAGCTAGTGGAGGTGCATCTATATTTGCTTCTAAAGACCATTACTCCACTCTTCTTCCTCTGACTACCAATCTCGAAGCCGTTGCCATCACTACTTACTGCCCTAACAAACTTACAATATGCTATATATACATCCCTCCTGACTACATTCTAAAGGAAGAAGAACTTCTTGATTTCGTATACCAACTCCCCCAACCCTATATAATTGTAGGAGACTTCAACGCCCACAACACTATGTGGGGATCCTCTCGTACATTTGGACGTGGTAAAGTTGTTGAAAATATTCTTGATTGCACTAGCTTATGTGTCCTCAATACGGGATCATACACCCACTTTAACATTGCTTCAGGTGCTTTTTCTGCCATCGATCTAAGCATATGTGATCCCAAATCGGTCCCCAACTTATCCTGGCAAACAGCGGACGACCTTCACGACAGCAACCATTTCCCTATAATTATACGTGACAACACCTATGACCAAGTTTCAGTGAGAAGTTATTGGCGCTTCAACAAGGCTAATTGGCCAGAGTTCTCCAAAACATTTGAATCCCTTATATGCAAATTACCTAACTCTAATAATATCGATGATTCCATAAAACTATTCTCAAATGCCATAATTAAAGCAGCATTAACTCATATTGGCAAAACTACAATTAGCTCCCGACATAAAGTTGTACCTTGGTGGAACTCTCAATGTGAACTCGCAATTCGACAATCAAAGACTGCGCTCAATCAATATCACAAACATAAAAGTCCTGAAAATCTAATTAAGTATAAAAAGCTGAAAGTCAAAGCCAAATACGTTGTCAAACAGAGCAAGAAAACATCCTGGCATAACTATGTATCGTCTTTGAATAATAACACAAATCCCTCCCAAATGTGGAAAAAAATCCGACAAGTTCAGGGACAAAAAACTAACACCAAAATTACCCATTTAATCTCTAACAGCACTTCTTCTAGCAACAGCCAAATTATTTGCAATACCCTGGCTAATACATTTGAGGAACACTTTCACAACAAACTCAAACCCCTAATTTCATCCACTATACAAGAACCGCTCTCCTACAACCTCACTTCACAGCACTTACAAGATATCGACAATATTAATTCTCCTTTCTCACTTTCTGAACTTACATCTGCTTTATCCTCATGCAAAAATACTTCCGCCGGCCCTGATCATATCCCTTATATTTTTCTTAAAAACCTATCCAACCGCTGCCTCACTTTCCTGTTAGACATATATAACTCTATCTGGTCTTCTCAAATATTTCCTACTCAATGGAACACATCCGTTGATGCTTCAGAGTCTATGTAAATGGTTGCCTATCATCACCCCACATCCAACAAGACGGAGTCCCTCAGGGCTGTGTATTAAGCCCCACATTGTTTATTTTATCAATTAACCATATATGCCACAGTCTTCCCTCCCCAGTCAAATTTACTGCATATGCTGATGACTTTGTAATTTATTGCCATGGTCTTGCGACCGCTAATACTTGAAAACTTTTCCAAACATCAGTGGACTTATTACAAAATAGATTGACTGCCATCTGCCTGTCCCTCTCATCTACAAAATCACAACTCATTAAATTCACCAGAAAAACACTCTCCACTGCCCCTAAAATCTTAGTGAATAACCACCCTCTCCCAGTCGTCGACCACCGCAAAATTCTAGGACTAATATTTGACTCCCGACTTTCTTGGAAACTACATATTCAGGAAACTAGAGCAGAGTGCCTAAAACATTTAAATATTATCAAAACACTTTCCCACTACCAATGGGGCGCTAGCGAATGTACACTATTAAAAGTATATATGTCTCTTATTCGCTCTAAACTCGATTACGGCAGCTTTATATATATATATATATATATATATATATATATATATATATATATATATATATATATATATATATATATATATATATATATATATATATATATATATGTCAGCATCCAAAACATCCTTACAAACCCTTAACTGAGAGCCTCTACCGCGAAGCCAACGAACCCCCTCTTTGGCTTAGTCGCCAATATCTTCTCCTTTCTTATGCTACCTCTACTTCAGCTAACCTTTCTAATCCAGTACACACACTGCTGACATTACCCAACTATACTAGTACTCACCCTCCTGCTCCACGCATACACACTATCGCTCTCCTACTTCCAACTTTAATACCACATATAAATTTATCCCTAACTAAACCTCTCCCGATCCCGCAGAATTCTCCTTGGACCAAAACTTTACCGAAATTTAATGTGTCACTTACAAAGTTTAGTAAGGCAGAAACCAACCAGGATTTGATTAGGAAATCCTTACTAGAAATTCTTAATTTTAAGAAATTCGATCGGGTACTCTACACTGATGCATCAAAGAGCGAAACGGGGGTTGGCTGTGCGGTTACCACTACGGAAACAGTCGTTAGTTTATGTCAAATATCTGCCACATGCAGCGTTCACAATGGTGACCTGTATGCTATTTACCAAGCCTTCAAACTCTGTACAGCACCCAATCAACATATTGCCATCTGTACAGACTCCCTTGCCTCTATCCAGTCCATCAATAATCTATTTACTAATCATTCTCTTGTAGAAAAAATCCATAACAATTACCAAAATCTTATTATTCACGACATCCATATCACTATCATATGGATTCCCTCCCACATCGGGATTATGGGTAACGACAACGCCGATCGCTTTGCCAAAGAAACTGCTGTATTCAATTGTACACCACGTAATATACAAATTGCCAGTGACCTAAAAACTAGTATAAAGAAACTCGTACGAAATTACTGCTTTTCTGTTGTTGCTAGAAGATTGCTTATCGGTCACACCAGATTTACACATGGTCACCTAATGAATTCTACACCTAAGCCAATCTGTCACTATTGCCAATCTCCACTAAGCGTTCTACACATCCTTGTGGACTTCCCTCATTACAATAAACGACGCCAAGAACTGGGCATGAAGGGCGACATCACAGATATATTATCGAATCAAAGCCAAGTCATCACAGCTATCCAGTTCCTGAAGCTAGAAAACTTACTGAATAATATATAACTATAGTATATTGTAATATGTGGTTGTACCTTATATATAATTGTATCCACAGTGCCTCGTGCTAATGGCCGAAGCTGTCACAAGCACGTAAAATTAAATAAAAAAAAATATTAATTTATTTTATTTATTAAAAATATTTCAAATAATTATTTAAAAGGATTTTATTATCTGCTAAATAAAAATGTACTCTATAATGCCCAGATTTTTATTTTTTCACAAAAAAATATTTTTAATATATTCAAAATTCACTGAATCTATTAAAGAAAAATAAGGTACACCGAGGTTAGTGGAAGTGCATACACCTATTTGAAGTTCATTGACCAAAAAACATGTCTCTACATCTGACTTTATTTATGGCAAGATTACAGAAGAGACAGTAACTAACTTCTATACAAACATAAGATGCGAATCACACCTTTCAATTTTATGTTTTTAGTTTTTCTACTTTTGAGGTCCATGGGTGACACTTACCCCACTGATGTTATGTAAGTGTAACCTGAGGCACATTTATACACTATCAGAGTGTAAGCAAATTTGCTGGGGTAAAAGTACATAATTACCCTTGATATATGCTACAAAAACAATTATTTGCAATAGAAAATACATTAGTTAACCCACATAATATGTATCAAATGTAACGTTAAATATTATTTTTCTTTTTATCTCCTGTAGGAGAGGGTAAGTGCATAAAAATCTCACCTTTATTGATTATGCTTCTATCTTCTACAACACGCCAATGAAATGTGGTTATTTTACTAGTTCGCCGACAAATTTTGGCACATTTTTTTTTCTTTTTCTTTGTACATATATTTAAACTTGTCTCTTCTGACTAAGTTTAATCACAATCCAATCACCCACGTTTATTTTTGTCAAGTTTAATTGCATTTAAGTAAAAAACTTAATTTCTTTATTTCTTTAGTCCACTTTGTGTGTGTGTGTGAGAGAGAGAGAGATGGCATTAGACAAAAAATCTTTTTGCCACAGAAAATTGTTATAAGGATGTTTAAATTTTTATTTTAGAATCGCTCATAAACTTGATTAGAATATTATATATAGATTTGTCAGAATAAGATAACAGATTGCTTATGTTAACTGGTAGGCTAATATTGAGATCGATTAAACCTAAATATAGGCTTCGAGTCTGTTCCCTATGATTAGGACAACCGAAAAATAAGTGGTTCAAATCTCCGACAGATTTACCATCACAAGGACAGAAAGGAGTTTCATAGATTCCAATCCTATGCAGATGCTCTGGAAAGAGGCCATGGTTAAGTTTTAACCGGGTGATTAATGAAGAATGTACTTTATTATAGTTAAAATTAAAATGTGGAATATTTTTTGGTAAGCATGGATGAATAGAAAAGTAATGGTTTCTTGAAGTCTTCTGAACCTCTTTATATTTTGACATCCATCTTTCCCTGCCAATACTCCTGATAATAGAAAAAATATCTTTAAAATAGTAAAAATTTGTAATTTCGGATATCTCAGATGTATTTTTTGCCATACCATCCACTAATTCGTTTCCAATTACTCCACTGTGTCCTTTAACCCAGAGTAAAGTAACTGTTTTTTTTGTGAATTTTAGATCATGTAATAATTTTTTGATATTAAGTATAATGGAGTTTTGAAAACTATCCAATGGATGGCTATGAATAGCTTGTAATACTGCCTGAGAATCTGATACTATTACGATGTTCTCACAATAATTAGTGACACACCAAATTAGTGCTTTCTGTATAGCAGCAGCCTCGGCTGTAAAAATAGAACAACATTTAGGAATTCGATATTTCTCAACATAATTGCTGTTTGAAACAAAAAAAGCGAAACCAGTACTTTCAACAGTTTTTGAACCATCTGTATAAATTATTGTTAAATCTTCCCCTAATTTGCTTAGTATGGATTTGAATATCAGATTAGTGAAAATTGGCAAGTCTGAATAAGAGGGCATTATAATGGTTGGTTTGTCTATCAGAACTTCAAAGTCTTGTATGTAAAAAGGAAATTTTGGTAGCTGTAATATATAAGATTGAAATGAATTCGTATCGATAAAAGATTCTGCAAGAGGAGGAGAATTTTTTATTCTCCAGTAAGAATTTGTTAAATTTTCTGTCAAAAGTAAACCTATTTTGTGAACCATGGTTGTATTAAACGATCTGTATGTTATTAGACGTTTGTTGGCTAACATTTGCCTACGTATGTGTAAAGGTGGTTCCTGGGCTTCTGCTAGAACTGCTTGGTTTGGTGAAGACATCATAGCTCCTAGACAAATTTTTATTGATTTAAATTGTATTCTGTCAAGAGTTAAGAGATTTGTTTTGCATGTTGAACCGTAAAGAATACAACCATAATCCAGAATGGATCGTATGTAGGATCTATAAAACATTAAAGAGATATTTTGATCTGCACCCCATCTTTTTTTAGAAACGAAACGCAGAAGGTTAATTCCACGCTCGCACTTTTGTTTTACGTATTTTATATGGCTGGACCACAAGAGTTTTTTATCTAGGATCATGCCTAGATACTTATACTCTTCTGCTAAGGGGAAATTATAATCACCTATCTGGCATTTGCCTGTGACTTTTTGTCTACGTCTAGTGAAACATACAATCGAAGATTTTTCTTAAGATATACTAAAACCCATTTGTTTTACCCACTTATCTATAATACTAAAGCTAAGTTTTAGATTCAACATACAATCTTCATAGGATTTATGGCTGGTATATAAACATATATCGTCTGCATATTGAATTATTTTGCATTTTTCATTCATCAAACCATGCAGATCTGCAGTATAAACATTAAATAATAAAGGACTTAGAATTGAGCCTTGTGGGAGACCGTTATATAATATTCTTGGACCGTGTAATACATTTCTATGGTCCCGTAAGTATATTTTTCTGTTCACATACAAATTTATTATATTTACAGATAATCTTTTATCGATACCACACCCCACCATTTTTGAATATAATATATCCAAATCAACCACGTCATATGCACCCTTTAAATCTAGAAACAAACATAGCATAAATTCGTTTTTTGAGAAACAGAGTTGAATATCCGTAACTAAATGTATGAGAGCATCAATGGTACCTCGACCTCTACGAAATCCATACTGTGAGTAGGGAAAAACTGAACTACTTTCAACAAAATGTTCTAATCTAAATTTTATAAGCCTTTCAAAGGATTTTGTCACACATGATAATAAAGAAATGGGTCTATAAGATGATGGAAGTTCTGGGTTTAAGTTAAATTTGAGTAAAGGGCATATGATGATATTTTTTAAATTATCGCAATATTCTTGTTTCAGCCACCAACTATTAAAGATTTGTAAGAGAACATCTTTGGCATTTGACGGCAATTTGTCCAATATCTTATAAGTAAAACCGTCTAAACCGGGGGCTGTATTTCTGCTTTTTTTTAGTGCGAAATCTAGTTCTGAAGGAGTAAAAGGTTTTGACATGGAATCTATACTAGAATTAAAACGAAAAATTTCTTTAATCCTACCAACATTACCAGAGGCAGATGAAGGTGCAAGTTGGTCTAACATCTGTTCAATGAGATTTTCAGAAAGTTGAGGTTTTTTGTTGTACTGATAGTTATTGGAAATTGATCTGACGGTTGACCATATTTTTAAAAGAGGTGTGCTTTTATTTAGACTATTTAAAAAATTTATCCAACTACTTTTTTTCTTTGTTTTAAATATTCGTCTGGTTTGGGCTGCTATATTTTTATAGTTTATGTAATTAGTATGGTTACTTTGGGTTCGATACGCTTTCAAGGCTTCTGATCGTTTTTTTATTATGAATGTACATTCTTCATCCCACCAATAAGCCCTTGGCATTGAAGGAGTAAAAGGTTTTTTTATGGGCATAGACTTGGAAGCAGCTAGAGAGATAGTCTGAAAGAGTAGGGCTGTCTTCTCGTCGTTAGAAAGATTATTAGATGATAAAAATGTGGATAATTGTTTTTCTAAATCTGTCTGAAATAGCTTCCAGTCAGCGCGGCAATCGTTCCATTTTGTTGATGGGTTCATTAGGAATGAAGTAGGATTAATTTTAAGCTCTATTTTAATAGGAAAATGATCGGATCCCAATGTGTCAGGATATACTGACCAGTTTATACGATTTGTTAATGAGGCTGACGTGGTAGTCAAATCAACGGCAGAATGATTACCACTCGCGGCGATTCTAGTAGGTGTTCCGTCATTTAGAGAATCTAATTCGAAAAAATCCATGCTTTCGACTAATATTCTACCATTACGGTCATCCCGGATCGGACCCCACATGTAATGGTGGGCATTAAAATCACCACAAAAAACTGTTTTATTATAATCGAATTGTTCAAATAAATGTATCCAATCAGTCTTTTCTACTCTGATGTCAGATGGTTTATATATAGACACAAAAGATATATTAATTTTGTTAAGTAAGACTGCACACAATTCTATTCCGTTATTAAAATTATAATTAATGTTAATTATTTGATAATCAATGCCCTTTAGTATGAAAATGCCTACACCGCCATAGCCACTTTCACGGCATTTTGAAACAAAATTATACCCTTTTAACTTAAAGTCCATTTGATTTTTCAACCAAGTTTCGGATAAAATAATAATATCTACATGAGAATTATTAATATAATTTATGAGATTATCCCTATTACTTACTAACGATCTACAATTCCATTGTAAAATATTTAAGAAAGATTGAGTAGGATGACTGTGCATTTGGAAATTAATAATACGAGTGAATGCTTTCATTGTCACTCGTCGCTAAATTATCCGTTTCTGTGTTATTACCTGTTTCTTCTAAATTATTAGAAATAAGTTTTCTTAATTCATTTTCTAAATTGCATATAGGTTGAGATTGATTATTGGTATACATAAGTTGATTAATATGAGATGTGACAAGTAATATAAGTTTCTCTTTATAGTCAATAAATTCGTCCCTGTAGGGATTGGGTATTATAGGATTAGATTTAGAGGTAGGTCTTTTGCTAGAAGTTGAGACAGAGGTATGGGGTAAAATTGGTGGAGAAGAAGCTTTTCGTTTATTAGTTGTAGATGTGTAATTAGTTTTCCTTACCGGTTTATTTAATGTGAAATTAGGGACATTGTTAGACGAGGTAGGTAAACTGGTAAAATTGGAAGTGTTATTTAGAATAGAAAATCTATTGTTAGTTATTATTTTTGCGTAACTTGGATTATTATGTAATTGTTCTGCTTCTCTGAATGTTATATTTTCTGATGCCATTATTGCTTTGATTTTCTTCTGTTTCTCGTATATTGGACATTTTCTAGACAACGAGGTGTGATCGTTGGTTTTACAATACATGCAATGATTATTTTCATTACAAGTTTCTACAATATGGGTGGTGTCTGTACATTTTTTACATCTACTGTCCTTAGATTTACATTGTTTTGAGGAATGACCATATCTGAGACATTTATAGCATTGCACTACAGGGTGTATGTATGGATCTACTGAAAAATTGCATAAATTAATTATTATGTTTTGTGGAACCTCGTTGCCCAAAAATTCTACAATTATCATTTGTTTTGGTACTAATTGAGTTGTACCATCGTTGTTCGTTATTTTCCGTTGCATCCTTTGTACATTTACCACTTGTCTCTCGGATATTATCGCATCCTTTAAATAATTCTCCGAAAAGAAAGTATCTACCATACGAACTATGCCCTTTCTATGTGTATAAAATTTTGGAATATATGCTATAAGGTCATTTTTATTTATTAAATCATGATTAATTATTTTATTTGCTATAGAATAAGTTTTAAAAATGACTTTTACCCTATTAATGCCAACTGTTTTTATATCAAGTACATCATTTTTAATGGACGAATCATTTAATAAAAAATGTCCTACCTTCATTGGAAATAACCTACCGATATTTTTATTTTTGTGTTCAATATATACAAAGAATGGGGCCTTATCGCTGGGTTTATACCGGTTTTCAAAATCAATTAAAGTATTTACAGACCTGTTATCGTCCATATTAGTTTTTTCAGAAGTGTTTTCAGAATGTAATTCATCGGGTGGTCTATGACCTGCAATAGCGTATTCTTCCATAATTAGATTTTTTGGAATACCAAATTATGGACCTAATTTGCACTAAACAAATTCACAAAATAACACAATAGCGATCACTTTTAAACTCGCACCGAAAGCAATATCAAAACAACCGTCTTTTACGGCTAACGACTCGAGTATGTAGTCCACTTTATTTACAGAAGAATTGCATAAAATGCTTTATTTATCTGCAATATTGTCACCATCACTACTGTCTTCTTCAAATCAGGATCTTATTTTTATTTTGATTTTTAAGCTGCCGGTTTCGGCTTTGTTCCAGTTTAGCAACAGTATCTTCTGAAGTGCTTACTTCCTTACTAGCCCAGACTCTTGTTATTCGGTGGTAGTTTTTAGTGTTTGTTTTATTTGCTCCAGAAGTAACTCTTTAAACGTTTTCTGCCGATGGTTTAAAATGTTAAGTCTCCGCCTTCAAACACACTGATTTCGTTTGAGATCGTGGTTATTGTACGTGACACGATTGTTTGTTGTCAATTTGCTGCACTATAATCTCACTAGTTGCTTCTATATTATAGTGAGCAGGTAAAGGTTTGCGATGTTCCACGGATATTTGTGGACATACGGTTGATCTTTTAGATAATAAATTCACTACATGAAGTTCACCATGAACTGTCTGCCTACTTATATTCACTTTTCTGTCTTTGTTCAGGTGATTTGCCAACTCAATTACAGTTAGACGTCTATCACGATGGGCATACCAAATGAAAACTCTGGTGGGAAAATTTATATATATATATATATATATATATATATATATATATATATATATATATATATATATATAAAATTAGTTTTTCTTGGGTTTAGGTTCAATAAATTATAATCAACGTTTTGGCAGCAAACCCTTGCCTTTGTCAAGATTCTAAAATGAACAAGATTAAGAATAGACAGTTATTGTAAAATGTGTATATATATAACTTACCAAAACGTAAAAACGGACACTGACATTATTGAAGTGACAAATTAAAGTTGATATCTGATATCTCACGGTTTACTGTCATTAGTGTGTTATATATATATATATATATATATATATATATATATATATATATATATATATATATATATATATATATATGTATTGTTATGATATGTGAATGCGATGTAAGAAAACTACAAGTTGCTCTTATTTACCGGCTAGCTTTATGAAGATAGAAATAATTTTTTTTTTTTTAAGTTGATTAATTTGTAATATTGATAAATTTAGAAATGCTTTTAATAAAATTTATTGAACGCCTGAAAATATAAAAAAATTAGACAAACATTTATTCTACTCACCTTGTATTCTCTGAATCTCACAGGATACTGCTTTTTTTTATGCAAAGTGAATCTTTTCTATTATTGATAAAAGAAAATTTCGTTTGTTTATCTAAAGTATAGAAAGAAACGTGCTGTATTTTGAATTTGAATTTTTACTTATTTTTCTTAGAACATGCAGACTCTTAACTCAAGCGAGTTCTGTGACCTGTAGTGCTTGATAAAGAAATACAAAATTATATAAAGCAAAAATCACCACACAAGAAGTTTTATTTTTAATGTACTGTGCAATTATTCACAAGTGATCAATTAAATATTACATGAAATTAGTGTTTTGTGAAGTTGTAACAAGAAATACTTGATCTAATACGTGTTTGTTTGTCAAAGTATTTATAACCTCACTTACTATCTTTTTAGAGCGAAAACAAAGGTTTATAATCCTTAAATTTTTAGTTTAATATCGATTAACTGTTTTGTTTAATGATTTTAGTAAGCAAAAGAAACGGCGAATTATATTTGGTTAATATTACAAAAGTGATAATAAAATTTTTGTGAACTTGACTTCAAATTAATTTTTTTTTTTAACACAAAGATGATTTAGACTGATATAGGCTGTTTAAAAAGGTAAGATTATTTATAAAGAAATTTCAAAACTTGCGTTTAACTTTATTAAAGTTCACTTTCGTCTTTCAGATAATCCCTTCTCTAAAATTTTATGGAAATCTTCAATAACAAAGATTGCATCTTTCAGTGACGTCTTCTAATGGATTAGGGCCGCAAAACTATCAGAATTATCTCTCCAATGGTTGAGAAATATTTATAAGTACCCAAAATGAATTTTAAATGATCTTGAGTCAAAAATAAACACCAAACGGTCTCTTTATTCAGCGAGAATTCAAATGAGTGGAAAAACTCACCTTTCTGGTAGCTGTTGACCTCTTTATGATGCCTGCTAACAATTCCCTTATCGGAAAATATACTGTTAATCTGCAGGCTTTGCTAAAATTTAATCAGAAACGATGGTTTCTTATCGGCAAGGTAATTTGAATATACTTTGTTATAATTCAGGACTTTTTTAAGGTTTTAAAATACTTTTGAAAAATTGTGCTTGCTGAAAAATCAAAAAATTTTCTGGACTCTCTCGTAACTATTGATTTTCTATTCTTTTATTTTTCATTGCTTACCAGATCTCCAAGCATTTTGACAATGTTTTTAAAGATCTGACAGGATTTTTTATATTTTTGACATTTATGATTAAAATAAAAAATATTTTAAATTTTAATAAATTGTTAAATCTTGAGAACTATATTGACTTTTGAAATGAATTGAAACAAATACTAGAGAATTTAAGCTTTCTTTTGACATATAATTTCTACAACAAATGATAATTTAAATATTAAAATTTTTACTAACAAATTTGACATACACCAATTTTAACATGAATTAGTTTCTTTTATTTAATTTTAAAGCTATCTGAAAGCACTTTTGATATTGAATCACTGAGAATTGTCTTCAGATTACCTGTCCATTAAAGATTATATCATTCTGAACTCTTATTTATGAGCTATATCCTATTTCACCTCCTAACACATTTTATTTTCCGAGATCTATCCATGTCAACTGTATGTTTACTAACAAATTGAAACTTCTTACTTTGTGAATAAATGACTTAAATATTTTATCTGTTTTAGGACTGTTAAAGATTCTATTGACTTGTATATATTAGAATTTGGATTATAATAAAAAATGAAATTAATTAATAAATACAAATTTATGGTTTTTATTTCCACTCGATCCGAAGTGGTTTGATATTTGCTTTTTGTATCTTTATGTTGTGGCTATATTGGCTTATTCTGTAAGTATCTCTTACATAAATAATATAATATATATAACGAACAATAACTTAAGTTTAAATCATAATCAATTTCATGATCAACAATTGTTTTTGGTTAAATTTTTTTTTTATATATATATTTTTTTTTTATTGAAAAGTGTTTATCAACCAACTATAACTCAGTGGCTATAATAACTCACGTATTAAAAGAATCTTATTTCTATTATGCTAAATTTGTTTATAATAAACCAACTGGTTTTAATTATAATAATAATAAAATTGTTTTGAAAACATTAATTAAATCTGGTGATACAATATAGTCGTTATTGGTTTGTTACATTATGTCTGTGAATTCTGCTTATTTTTGCTTTTAGTTTCTTTCTTATTGTTGAATCTAGTTTCAACTATTAAATTAACAACAATAATACAATTGTTTGAGTTAAATATATATGTGGTATATTCAATATTGTCATTTTGTTTTATGTTCATACTATTCATATAAAAAAAACTGTTTAGGAGCTTTAATTTCATAACAATTCTCCAAAAATTAATATTTCATATTTGACAAGTTTCTTGGCAAATATCAAATATTCATTTTTCTTTGACTGGTTTTTGCAAGTTGTGTGATTGTTTCTCTGAACGTCGACACAAGTGTATGTTTCAGTGATTTTATGAATGTGTGATGGTTGAAAACAATTAAATTTTTGATTCAGTTGCATATATATGGTATACAATTATGCTGCAGATAGTTTGAATGCTCTCTTTAAAAAAAATAATAATTAGTTTTGTTCTTTTAATTTTGCATGTGTAAGCTTAGGTCGCTTTAGTTTGTTTTATTAATGCATGTTTTATTTTGAATATATACAAAAAAATATAGAGTTTAAGTTTTATTTAAGCACGTGTGAGCTGCATTTTGTGATTAGAGTGTAAGCTAGTTTGAATGTGACTTTATTATCATTCGGTTATTTTTAATAAGTTTTCGTTGAGGGTTGAGTTTATATTCTACTTTTGAGTCCATTTTATAGTTGTTTTTCTTCCTTGGTTTCTTAGAGTTCTGCCATCTTCGTTTCAAATTTTTCCTCTCCAATCCTTCTTCTGTAATTCCATTCCAAGTTTTATTATTATACTGCATAATTATATCATTATAATCTTTCATAATTCATATTATATTATATATCATATTCATAATCATAATATCCGCAATAATTCATATTTCATCATATTTTATATTTCATAAATAGCCGCATTATTATTATTATTATTATTCCATCTTCTGTATCCCATTCATGTCCTTTAGTTAATATAAAAAATTAATTGTTTCATTTTATAAATATAACTTAAAATTAATAATGTCTTCTTATTTCTTCACTTATTGTTCATATTTGTAAATGTCTTTTATGTTAAAAACTCCTCTAAGATACCCACTCTCAGGATATTTCAATAAATAACTATTTTCTCCATCTTCTGTTTCAACTTCATAAGGTCCCTCCAATGGTGGTAAAAGTTTGTTACAAATGTTATCTCTATAATTGCTTACCCTATGTGCTCTAATTAATACTAGTTCTCCTTTTTGAAATTTTCGGTTTGTTCTCATCTTCCTTTTGTTTTGTCTTTTCAAATATTTCTCTCCATTCTTGATGATTCTTAGTTTTACATCTTGACAAATTTGGTCATATTCAGGTTCTATTTCTATAATCCAAGGTCTTTCTGGTCTTATCCTTTTCATTAGTAATAGTGGTATCTCATTAGTCACAGTGTTTGGCAACTGATTTATGTATTGTTCTATCCTTAATAAATGTTGATCCCATACAGTGTGTTTGTTTTCTATTGATATTCTTAAAAATTTTATCACTTCTTGAATATATCTTTCCGAAGGATTTGATTGAGGATGTCTGATGCTTGTAAAACTTAATTTGGTTCCATTTCTTGTCATAAAATTTTTGAATCGGTCGTTTTGGAAATATGTGGCATTATCCAGTATGCATTGTTTAGGTTTTTCTATTTCTTCAAAATAATTGTTTAAATTATTTATGATAGTGTTGACCTTTGTATTTTTACTGGAATAAAGTTTGATGAATTTTGAAAATAAATCTACGATTACCATGATATGTTTATGTCCATTTCCTTTCTTTTGTATCAAGTCACTCAAAAAATCTATAGCTATTATATCTAAGGGCTCTTGTGCTATTATATTTTTGGGAGTATTCCAATTTGAAAAATTCTTCGATTTTTGTCTTTGACAAGTATGGCATCTTCTAGTCAAGTTTTTGATTATGCTTGTATCCTTCTTGGTGATATAGTTTTCTCGAAACATTAGCCATATTTTCTTACTACCCGCGTGTCCATTCTTTTCATGTAAATCTTTCAGTATTTCTTCAGCTAAATTTTTGCTGATGTAATATAACTCTTGCTCTCCAATTCTTTTAATGTAAATTTGATCTTTCAGTATACATCTTTCCTTTTCTTTCTGTGTTAAATTTTGCTGATCTTCTCTAATGGCTTGTTTTGAGTACATTTCCTCCTGTTCTTTTAATATATTTAATCCGATTTGAATTTTTCTCTCTTCTCTTGTTCCTTCCTCTTCGTTCCTTGTCAAGGCATCTGCAATGACATTATCTCTTCCTTTTATATGTCTAATTTCGAAGTTATATTCTTGAAGTAGTAAAGTCCCACGATGTATTCTATTATTAAGCAATTTGTTATTCATGATATTTATTAACGATAAATGGTCAGTTTCAATATAAAATTTTGATCCTAATAAATAATACCGAAGTTTTGTTACACAAAAGAGTATGCTAGCAAATTCCAATTCGGTGACACTATACCTCTTCTCGTAATTTCTGGTTACACGTGACACAAATGAAATAGGAACTTCTTCATTGTCCTGGACTTGTAACAACACTCCTGCAAATTTGTGCATGGAAGCATCTGTCTGTAGAATGAATGGCAAATCGTACCTGGGGTAATAAATTCTTAGATTAGTCCGAAATATGTCCTTTAAATTTTGAAAAGCCTGGTTTTGTTCTTCTTTCCATTTCCATTTTTGATCCTTCTTCAATAGTTGAATTAATGGTAATTCTTTCTCACTCAAGTCTGGAATTAATCGTTTAAAGTAGTTGATTAGGCCTATAAATCCTCGTAAATTTTTCAAATTTTTCGGTGCTGGATAGTTCATTATTTTCTCAATTCTTTCTTCGTCCATAGAAATACCACTTCTGTCTAATTTATATCCTAAATACGTGACCTCTTGTTGATAAAACTGGCATTTGCTTAAGTTAATTTTTAATCCTGCTTCATTCAATGCATTCAACAAAATATTTATATGTGTTAAATGTTCGTGTGATGTGTGAGAATAAATGAGAATATCGTCAATGTAGTGTATATATAAAGTCTATTATATATATAAAGTCTTCGTATTGATCCAAAATTTGATGTAAAGCACGTACAAGAGCTGAACATGCACTTTGCAAACCGTATGGAACTACTTTAAATCTATATATTATCCCATCTATCGAAAAGGCTGTAAAATCCCTACTATCTTTATGCAATGGTATCAACCAAAAGCTATGCTTCAGGTCAATTTTTGTAAAATAATTGGATTTAGTTATTTTTCCAAAAATTGCATCTACACTTTGTGGTGCTTCATATTGTGGTGTTGAATATTTGTTAATGTTCCTGGCATCGAGGCATAATCTTAACTCACCATTGCTCTTCTTCACTACCACTATAGGGTTTATGTACTTTGAATTGCTGTTTTCAATTATTCCGTTTTGTAACATCTTCTCTATCTCCTTTGAAACTTCTTTCCGGTATTTATAAGGAATTGGATATGTCTTCGATTTAAAATTTTCTATTCCTTTTACCTCAATTTTATGCATGTACTTTTCAGCCACTCGGTTTTCGGATTTTATCAAACCATCATATTTTTGCAACAATCTTCCTACATCTTCTTTCCATTCTTCTGCACATACTAAATTTTCTTCCAATTCCATTTTACTTTCTTCTGGTTCATTATTTATAAAATTGTAGTTTGTATGATTTTGAATATTGTTAATTTCCTTTATCTTTAATTCCTCTTGTTTTGATTCCTCGTCTTCTGTATTTCCAAATTTCAGTACTTCTTCTTGAATTTGTAAAGTTTTGTTTACATAATCGATGACCATTCCATTTCTGTCCATTTCTTCTGTCCCAATCAAAATATCATGTCTCATGTTTTCTACTATTATGAATTGCATACTATATTCGGTTGTATCAAATAATACTTTTCCCATTATTCCCTTCTTTGCTTCATATAGTTTTTTGTTGTTTGCACCCACTAGATTAACCTTTGGAATTGAATAACAATATTTTTGAAAATTTAATTCATTAATAACTTTATTGTCAATTAGTGAAACTTCAGAACCCGTGTCTATTAAAATTTTAACTTGTTTTTGAAAGAATTTACCCTGAATTAAAATTAACCCTTGCAAATTTTGATTTTTCTTTTCTTCCCCAAATTTTATGAACTCCCTTAGATGCTCATAGTGACATACGGCCGCATTTAGCAGGTGCTTTATTGAAAATTTGGTGATTGTGAATCTGTTGTGTATTGTGTGACAAAGGGTTGTGATGGTGATGATGTGTTGAGTGTTTCAATTGGTGACTCTTGTTGACTGACGTCGGTGTATGATTGATGGTGACTTAGAAAATTCACTTGTCTTTTTTGGTTATTTCTATTTATATCTTCTAGACTTCTAGTGTTATGGTTTCGATTGTTTGTGTAGTTTTGATTTGACTGTTGTTGTGAATTGTTTGTCTGATTCTGTTGAATGGCACTGTTTGAACATGTGTGATTCATATTGCCATTGGAGTTAAAGTTTCTGTTGTTATTATTGTAATTATTTCTGTTAAAATTTCCGTTGTTTTGATTATTGTAATTACCGTTTTGATACCGTCCATTTTTTCCATAGTTATTGTTGTCAGTTTGATTGTTACGATTATAGTTTTGGCGATTAAAGTTCTGATTATTTTGGTTGCGGTAGTTATTATTATTATTCCTAAAGTTCGAGTTATTATAGTTGTTGTTACCATTATTTTGTCTATAGTTATTGTTAAAATTACGATGATTATTGAAATTATTGCCGTTCTGATTATTGTTTCTGCTGTAGTTATTGTTCCTATTGAAGTTGTTATTATTATTATTATTTGCTTGGTCATTGTTTTGATACATGGGGTTTCGTTGCTCATGCATCATCAAAAATTGGCACAGTTTGTCTATTTCTTTAAAGTTGTATAACATCATGATATCTTCCAATGTCCGATCAAAGTGTTGCACGATACAACCCACAATGTATTCTTCGTTAAAACCACAGTCTAAGTATTGAGCTGTGCTGTAAATTTGCATGGCGTACCGGTGGTATGACATGCTACGATTTGGGTTGTATTTGCCACTTAACAGCTCGTTTTTGATTGAACGCTGTTGTGCTTGACCCCAGAAATATTCACTGAATTTGGTCGCAAAGTCTTCCAGATCCACCAACTCATTTTCTTTGTTCGAAAACCATAGTAACGCCTCAGCCGTCATCTGGTTTCTGATGAATTCTTTAAAGTCTTCGAAATTTCTGTAAGATGCATATCTGTGCCTAAGGAATTTCATGAAAGGTACTGGATGCTGCTGTTTTATTCTTCCACTAAAATAGATTTTACAATC
This sequence comes from Diabrotica undecimpunctata, assembly GCF_040954645.1. NCBI lineage: Eukaryota > Metazoa > Arthropoda > Insecta > Coleoptera > Chrysomelidae > Diabrotica > Diabrotica undecimpunctata. The sequence continues at coordinate 434,722 of NW_027311909.1, read as the reverse complement.
TCTTTCGACCGTTTGTACAACCGGCCTTGCATCCAATTCCTTCTGTGTCACTTCTTTAAGAGACTCTTGTACTCTCCTAATTTCTTTTTCCATTATCTCTTTGGTCTTATTCATATTTTCATCTATTTCATCTTCTTTTTTCTTCCACTATTCATTAATGTCTCGTCTAAATATCTCTTCCTTCTGCTCAATATGATGTTCCAGCTGTACTGCCAACACTCCCATTTGTTCGTCAACATCTTCGAACTTTTTTTGGTTATTTTGTTGTTCTAGCTTTAAATTTTGTTCCATTAATTCAATCTTTTTATTTTGAGTTTCATTATTCTTTTCCAGCTGTGCCGATAACACTTCCATTTGTTCTTTGCACTGCTCTTCCCTCTTGGCCATTTCTAGGGTTAACTCTTCTTTTACATCTTCTATCTTCTTTCCCAACTTATCCTCAACCTGTTGTGCCATCTGTTGTATTTTGTCGTCAAAACTTTTTGTTATTTCTTGTTTTATTTCTTTTTTTGTATCTTCAAGTTCTTTTGTCAACTTCTGAGTCATATCTTGTTTATTTTCTTCTGCTTTCTGGTTTATATTTTGCTCAGTTTTTTTTATTTCCTGTAACAAAATTGCCATCATCTTGTGAAAGTCCGATTCATCCTTCTTTACGGGCTGAGCTTGGTCTCCACTTGCCATTTGCCTTTCCATTTGTGCTTCTTCTGGCTGTCTTTTCTCCTCCATCGTCTCCTGTACTTCTTCAGTCTCTTTAATTTGTTCTTCGGTTCTGTCTGTCACTTCCTGTTCTTCTTCTACGTTCTTATGTGATCTAGTCTTTCTTTTGTCCATGTTTATTTTTATTTAATTTCAATTCACTCAATAAACTTATTATCTACACAAATTATACTCTTAACACCCTGTATATTATGTTATTAAATGTTTAAGGTACACCACTGGTTAATACTTTGTTATAATGCACTACCTGTCACCGTCCAAAGACACAGCCACACGTTGGGCTCGCCAAATTGTTATGATATGTGAATGCGATGTAAGAAAACTACAAGTTGCTCTTATTTACCGGCTAGCTTTATGAAGATAAAAATAATTTTTTTTTTTAAGTTGATTAATTTGTAATATTGATAAATTTAGAAATGCTTTTAATAAAATTTATTGAACGCCTGAAAATATAAAAAAATTAGACAAACATTTATTCTACTCACCTTATATTCTCTGAATCTCACAGGATACTGCTTTTTTTTTATGCAAAGTGAATCTTTTCTATTATTGATAAAAGAAAATTTCGTTTGTTTATCTAAAGTATAGAAAGAAACGTGCTGTATTTTGAATTTGAATTTTTACTTATTTTTCTTAGAACATGCAGACTCTTAACTCAAGCGAGTTCTGTGACCTGTAGTGCTTGATAAAGAAATACAAAATTATATAAAGCAAAAATCACCACACAAGAAGTTTTATTTTTAATGTACTGTGCAATTATTCACAAGTGATCAATTAAATATTACACAACGATATCTTGTATAATATATAAAAAAATTATTTAAGATTCTTCCAATAAATAAGCCAATACTTAACCGTTTAATACTAATATGAATGGATTTAGATTTATGACGTAATACAATATTGAAGTAAGTATATGAAATTAGTGTTTTGTGAAGTTGAAACAAGAAATACTTGATCTAATACGTGTTTGTTTGTCAAAGTATTTATAACCTCACTTACTATCTTTTTAGAGCGAAAACAAAGGTTTATAATCCTTCAATTTTTAGTTTAATATCGATTAACTGTTATGTTTAATGATTTTAGTAAGCAAAAGAAACGGCGAATTATATTTGGTTAATATTACAAAAGTGATAATAAAATTTTTGTGAATTTAACTTCAAATTAATTTTTTTTTAACACAAAGATGATTTAGACTGATATAGGCTGTTTAAAAAGGTAAGATTATTTATAAAGAAATTTCAAAACTTGCGTTTAACTTTGTTAAAGTTCACTTTCGTCTTTCAGATAATCCCTTCTCTAAAATTTTATGGAAATCTTCAATAACAAAGATTGCATCTTTCAGTGACGTCTTCTAATGGATTAGGGCCGCAAAACTATCAGAATTATCTCTCCAATGATTGAGAAATATTTATAAGTACCCAAAATGAATTTTAAATGATCTTCAGTCAAAAATAAACACCAAACGGTCTCTTTATTCAGCGAGAATTCAAATGAGTGGAAAAACTCACCTTTCTGGTAGCTGTTGACCTCTTTATGATGACTGCTAACAATTCCCTTATCGGAAAATATACTGTTAATCTGCAGGCTTTGCTAAAATTTAATCAGAAACGATGGTTTCTTATCGGCAAGGTAATTTGAATATACTTTGTTATAATTCAGGACTTTTTTAAGGTTTTAAAATACTTTTGAAAAATTGTGCTTGCTGAAAAATCAAAAAATTTTCTGGACTCTCTCGTAACTATTGATTTTCTATTCTTTTATTTTTCATTGCTTACCAGATCTCCAAGCATTTTGACAATGTTTTTAAAGATCTGACAGGATTTTTGTATATTTTTGACATTTATGATTAAAATAAAAAATATTTTAAATTTTAATAAATTGTTAAATCTTGAGAACTATATTGACTTTTGAAATGAATTGAAACAAATACTAGAGAATTTAAGCTTTCTTTTGACATATAATTTCTACAACAAATGATAATTTAAATATTAAAATTTTTACTAACAAATTTGACATACACCAATTTTAACATGAATTAGTTGCTTTTATTTAATTTTAAAGCTATCTGAAAGCACTTTTGATATTGAATCACTGAGAATTGTCTTCAGATTACCTGTCCATTAAAGATTATATCATTCTGAACTCTTATTTATGAGCTATATCCTATTTCACCTCCTAACACGTTTTATTTTCCGAGCTCTATCCATGTTAACTGTATGTTTACTAACAAATTGAAACTTCTTACTTTGTGAATAAATAACTTAAATATTTTATCTGTTTTAGGACTGTTGAAGATTCTATTGACTTGTATATATTAGAATTTGGATTATAATAAAAAATGAAATTAATTAATAAATACAAATTTATGGTTTTTATTTCCACTCGATCCGAAGTGGTTTGATATTTGCTTTTTGTATCTTTATGTTGTGGCTATATTGGCTTATTCTGTAAGTATCTCTTACATAAATAATATAATATATATAACGAACAATAACTTAAGTTTAAATCATAATCAATTTCATGATCAACAATTGTTTTTGGTTAAAATTTTTTTTTTATATATATATTTTTTTTTTATTGAAAAGTGTTTATCAACCAACTATAACTCAGTGGCTATAATAACTCACGTATTAAAAGAATCTTATTTCTATTATGCTAAATTTGTTTATAATAAACCAACTGGTTTTAATTATAATAATAATAAAATTATTTTGAAAACATTAATTAAATCTGGTGATACAATATAGTCGTTATTGGTTTGTTACATTATGTCTGTGAATTCTGCTTATTTTTGCTTTTAGTTTCTTTCTTATTGTTGAATCTAGTTTCAACTATTAAACTAACAACAATAATACAATTGTTTGAGTTAAATATATATGTGGTATATTCAATATTGTCATTTTGTTTTATGCTCATACTATTCATATAAAAAAAACTGTTTAGGAGCTTTAATTTCATAACAGTATATATATATATATATATATATATATATATATATATATATATATATATATATATATATATATATATATGGATACATAAATATATTTTATTTAGGTTTTTTGTATCTTCTCTGTCATTTATTGCGTTGGAATTTTAAAATTTTGATGTTTTCGAAGTCAAATTTATGCTTCTTCTCATTTTCATGTTTTGTGAGCGCAGTGACATTGTTCTTGTCATTTTTGTGAGAACGAATTCTGGATTGAAGCAGTTGACTAGTGTGCCCGATATAAACTGTTTGTTCTTAATCTTGTTTATTTTAGAATCTTGACATAGGCAAGGGTTTTCTGCCGAAACGTTGATTTTTATGGAAAAAAAATCTAGTTCCACATCTAATATAATTTATTGAACCTAAACCTAAGAAAACTTAATTTTATATTAAATATAGTACGGTTCAAGAAACTCAAAACTATAATATATATATATATATATATATATATATATATATATATATATATCATATACTGGAGCTGTATAATATAATATTCACAGTATAATATTTTTTTAAGAAAACTAATTTTCAATGATTTCTTATGCGTACGCTTTCTTGTCTTGAACTTAAAACGTAAACCAATGAAATATTTGCCAACTATTCGAATTACAATAATGAAGAAAGACTTATGATCAAAGTAAGCGAGATAAATTTATGCATAGGTAGACCATAAATTTAGTTTCTTAAAAAATATTGGTATTAATTTTAAGCCCATATTGATCTTGTAGGAAAACCAAAAAATTTACAATTAAAAAAAGTTAAAAAAGTGGTGTGGTAAAATTAGCAAAATTCATATTTTCACGTTGATTTAAAATATAATTAATTTAAGTTATGGGAAAACAACTTAGAAAATCATTATCGCAAAAAAAAACGTATTTTTTTGTAAGATAGGAAAATAATGGACCAACTGACACCTCTTGTAAGATGTATAAACGCGATTGAGGGTGATATCGACCGCGCTATAGCCAACGCAATGTGGAACCTACACACTCCAGGTTTAAATATAAAGAAGTTACGTCATTTTTACGAGTTAAGTTACGAAAAGAAATAAGAAGCAGTTAAGGATTAAGACAATGAAATCAACTAGTGAAATGCCGTAATTGAAAAGAAAAGAGAGAATATCCTACGTCCTTAAAAAATAAGACTGACCCAAACGAGTTATACTCTGAACCTGAACCAAGCAGGAACAATTTCAAGTCAAACACATCAGCAATCATGGGAAACAAACTTTTGATTAGACTATATATACATATATTATATATATACATACATATATACATATATATATATATATATATATATATATATATATATATATATATATATATACATATATATATACATATATATATATATATATATATATATATATATATATATATATATATATATGGGATTAGACACTTTCTAATGGTCATTCGTTATTCCTGATAGGGGCTTCCATACGAAGCAGGAGTATGTATAGTTCCTTATGACTTACCCTGTATAACCTAACCCTCATATACCTCCGTATAAACTTCTAACCAATATATAACCTAACCTCAGTATAACCTTATCTATAATTACATTGACACAAAATATAAACACAAACAGAAGGAATTATACCATGACACAAGTGAGTATAAGTGATTAGTCATACATAATTACTGCAAGCAACTGTTGAGAACGCTATTCTATTTTCCTATTGAACCCATACAGAATGAAAAAAGTGAGATGGATTTCAACCATTATTTTATCCTTTATGCTTTTTGGTGTACCTACTAATGATGTCATATGAGAAAAGCAAAAAGGAAACGAAATTTAGAGTTTAGCTGAGCTCGTTTTTCTGAAAATCAAATTTCTATAACTTTTTCAAGGTAAAATGTTTGTTAACGGTGTTCAGCTCATAATTAACATCCTTAAGGCAGCAGTGACATTTGTGCCAAAATTTTTAAAAATAAAATCAATACCCCTTTATCGATTGGTAATAAAATGGCATAAGAAAGAAAATCGTCGCAGCACGTGCAATTTCTTTTCAAAAGAAAATGCAATATTCACGAAGATTTTCCTAGGAAACGTAATAATTTTCACACATTTTATTTTTTTTATTTCATTTTTCAGTACTCTCAAAGGCATAACAGATGAAACCGTGGATGAAAATCTGTTGAAATACCGACGGTGTATATAGTATTTTGATTTCGGATACATCTATACTGATTAAAATCCTTTACGCTTTTGTTACCTTAATTCCTTTTTGGCGACCTTATAGTTTTTAAGATCTGTATCCGACTTATTTTTTTACAACTTTTTATATAGTTTTTCTCTTCTCCTTTATTTTTTCTTGACTTTTCTTTAACATTCCATATTGTATTAGAATATTCTACATCTAGTTATGAAAGTCTACGAAATATGTCAATAAGTGCTTTTGTTATTCGTTGGCGTATTATAAGTTGATTCTTAATTGACTTATGTGGTATATCATCGATCATTTCACTCGTAATTTTTCTTGGTTTTTCTAAGTTAATAATATATAGTGTTAAGGTTTTAGTTAATTTACAAATATCTTTATAGTTATTTTGAATGAAGCGCTCAAAAATGCTCTTTATTCTTTCATTTTCTTGTAACTGAGTTATCACTCGGATTAGGAGACAATAAAGTATTTACGACATGAAAACCAGTTCTGTGAAATAGAATTTTTGTTACTAAATCTGCGTAAAATGGTTAAGGTGTTATGTCTAGTGAATCTCATTTTATAGTTGCGGGGTATGGATTTTAAATGCAACAACGCTGCTGAACAAATTCAAATAGTTTCAAATGTGGTTACCGCCAAATTCTAAGAATATCGTGAGTCTAGCACACTTCCAACGAGAGTAATGTCAGAATGATGCACACTGAAAGTCAACTGCTAAATATCATAAAGAGAAGAATATTCTTATTTACTGGGTTCGTAACTAAGCTCCTAATAACAGAATGTTTGCAAGTAATTATTATTCAGATACCTACTTATTTTCGAATAAATTTTATGTTAGTTTACTCATATATTTAATATAGTAGTTTTTTTCTATATACAACTTCATATCAACGTATTTTACACTGACGAAAGGCTAGGTTTTATACCTTTTTTAATTTGTCTGATAAAACCCCTCATTTTTATTACACACAATCCAAATTTACAGTGCATGTATATTATACATACGTTCTAAACTGGATGAACCGATTAAGCAACATTTTATCGGTATCGGTATTAAAACAAATGCAATCATTTTTATAATTGTGACCATCATAAAATTTATAACTGGTAGTAAAAATGTATGAAAGGGATTTTTCAATTTAATTTTCCTGATTGTATAATAAAACGAATTAGGATAATTGATAGTTTTAAACGAATAATGAATTGGATTTTAACGCTCTTAATAATAAAAATTATTTTACAGTGAATGAATCATTAATATCACCCCATTGAAAATCATGGGATGATTAATTAATTCTTGATAAAATCATATATGTATTTACTTTTATTGGCTTTTTATTCCAATTGCAAATTATTCGATATTTGGTTTAGGTATATTTGTCGTAAACTTTGCCTTGGAAGTTGGTGAGTGGATTGAGTAGCTTAGTAACTACTGATGCCGGTCTCAAGCTCGAATAAAGGAGGAGGGTTGAGGCGACGTGCTAGCAACTCGTTACTTGTAAAAATGTAACAAAAATCTTCGACATATGGTCTTGGAACAATGGTGAATTAAAACCAAGACGACGAATGCAAAGAAAACGGACTATGATATTGCCTACAGAGAATATACAGAGACAGGGACAAAACAAGCAGAAGTATTCAAAGAAAAGAAAGAAAAATAGATAATAGATGTGTCCTTATAGAAACCAAGAAAAAAGGAAATGAAAAGAAGAGCGTTCATACACATTTACAATGATGTGAATAAAGATAATAGAGCTGACAGGGGAGTCTTAATTATCATCAGTTGGCGTCACAGCCCTTCGTGAGCCCTGGCCTTCCTCAAAGCATTCTTCCATCCATTTCCATTGAGTGTCTGTCTTCTTTATGCTCTTACTCTAATCTCCCTTAAATCGTCCTGCACTTAATCCAGATACCTGAGTTTAGGTCGCCCCTTTCTTCTTCGTTCGACTGGCCGATTTAGCATTTTTCTTTTAGAAGAATCTTTTATCCATCCGCATAGCGAGCTCAGACTCAGAAACTAAAGACGAATTCTACGAGAAAATATCTAAAGTATTCTCTAAGATCTCTAAAACTGTAATGCCCGATTTTACGAACGATACCTAAATACCGGTATGCTAATGCGCACGCTAGCTCTATCTCTCTCGCACCTTATGACGTCACGTGGGAAGCAAAGTTTCTATTAGAACACTAACGCTTGCCCTGTTAGTCGCTTAATATCAAATAAAATATATAGGCAATAATAAAAAAATATATATATATATATATATATATATATATATATATATATATATATATATATATATATATATATATATAATATATATATATATATATATATATAATATATATATATATATATATATATATAATATATATATATATATATATATATATATATATAATAATGTAATATAATAATTCTATTTCATGCATATTTCGATGGTCAAATTCATTACTGGAATATTTCCAAAATCATGTAGTTTGAACAAAGTATGTAGAGTGGTTAAAAAATATTGAAACACTTTCTGAATAACTTACTTAATATTTAAAATTAGAGAAAATTGTTTAAAATGAATGTCTTACAAAATATCTTCGACTTCGAACTTTGACTTGTATTTTCCAACATTAGCTTAATTAACAATATTCCAGTAATGAATCCAGCCAATAATTCATAATAAAGATTTATTGAATATTTTATACTTCATTATTAATATTATTTTTTGAAGTAAAGCAACTTCTTCGTTTGGATACAAAAGAGAACCTTTAGAGACTGTCTGTACCCAATCTGGTTCCATAGATGTCTCATAATTTTGTAGGGTTTCCTAAACTATATTTATGCTTAAATTTGTTTACAACAAAACCACCAACATACTTCAAAGAGTCTCGATGAATTTTTTCACCTCATAATTGTCTGCGACTTTCAAAATGTCATCTTCAATTATATGATTCTTCTCCAAGTAGTGAACTTCTATAAATGTATTTTGAAGTATTTTGTCCTCTTCAGACTGAGATGCTTCCAAACCCTCAGTTTTTTCTACCAAATTAGACAGAATTTTTTTTGTGTTAAGCAAATATCTTCTGAGGCCGAGATATCGCTTGGTAATTAAGGACTTTCTATTGAGCTGTTCCTTACGCCAGATTTACTAGTTTTAACAGTATTCACATTCAAAATCCTTTAAAGATCGCAGCCGAACGTTTTTCTAAAATATACTACCTTAATCTATATTTAAAATCTATTGGGGAAGGATGATCATTTGCACCACCCACTCCTTGAATATAAGAAAATTATTCTCTAGCACATTTTGATTCAACCTAGAAGTTAAAATATAGTTAACGTTGTATTTTGCTTGTAGGTAAGGAAGTAACTCTTTCATAGATCTTATAGCAGACAATATTGCTTTTTAAAATGTTAGAAGTCCATTATGTTTACCAACCCACATGGAATTGACTATTTCTGACATTAAATTCAGCAAGCACGCTTATCTAAATCTGTACCATATGCATTTCGTGTTCCAGTAACTATCTTTTGGCATAAGTCCATTTTATCTAGTATTACTAATAGTTTTTGCTACAGAATTTGACAATATTTGAACTGCAGGTCTCACTCTTTGCCTCATAGAGCCTTTTAAACAGAGATGATGTAGTGTCAATTTATGCGCAATTGTCAATTCTGAAGTCGATATATTTAGTAGCGCTTCAAAGTAATCATTGTTGATTATTTTATTGTCAATAACAAAACCATGATTAATTACATGATTTTGGGCAAGTCAAATTAAATGTGGAGGATCTGCAAAAACAAAAATATTTAAAGACTTATCACAGGGATGATTATTAAAACATTTATATTTTATCGTTTGGTATACAATAAGAACACATAATTAAAAAACAATATAAACGTTACATGGAGTATTAAAAACAAACATCTAATGTATTAATAATATAATGTAAACTATTTTTGGTCGCACTCAGGAACTCATCGAAAACTCCAGAGAATCGCCTTCGGGGGCATTCTTCAACAATGTGACAGACAGTCTGTCATTGCGCACCACAGTTACACTCAGAATAAAGGGCTTTTCCCCATCTATATAATCTGTAAGCACATCTATCGCTACTTGTTCTTATTCTGTTTAGCGTTGTATATGTATTACGGGTCAGTTCAAAGCCTGGCGGTTTCTGATCGATACAGGTCATTTGGTGTGCTCCCTGTGGTGAGTCATTCTCCCATTGTCTTCTCCAGGCGTTGGTGAAGTTGAAATATTTCTGATGTAAGGAGTTGGCTCTTTAGCGTTGTCTGTTTATTTCGATATCATGCTTATCATGGTGAATGGGTAGCTGATGGTTAGCCTCGATTTTTTGATACTCTCTGAGAATATAATGACTTCTTCGCAGTTTCGGTGGTGCAATGTGACTCAGAATGGGAAGCCAATAATCTTTGTGTGTTTGCTATTGAGCCATACCGGGGAAGCATATTCAGCCACCGAGTATACAAGTCCGAGAGCGGATGATCTGAGTACGGAGGCTGAAGACCCCCATGTAGTACCACATAGCTTTTGGACGATATTATTTCTCGTTTTCAGTTTTGCTGCCGTTATTTTTAGGTGTTTTTTAAAACTTCATGTTCTGTCCAGAGTCACTCCAAGATATATTGGTGTTGAGTTATGAGTTAGCAGTCTGTTTTCAAAGTTAACGGAGAATTTTTTGTTGGCTTGGGCATTATTCAGATGGAAACAGCACACTTGGGTTTTCGTTGCATTGTACCGTAGCCTCCGTTTGCAACAGTATGCTCCCATAACGGCAAGGTCATCCGTTAGTATTGTTTCTGTAATATCCATGTTATATATATATATATATATATATATATATATATATATATATATATATATATATATATATATATATATATATATATATATATATATATATATATCTATATATATATATATACATCTAGCGGTTAATGTAAGCTCCGTTCTAAAACGGTATTATACTAACTCCAGGCGAATATACACCGTGTATATTATTATCTGGGTAGCGCTTTATGTGGACTCCGACCAACACGTCGGATTAAGTGGACTCCGTAATAGGTTAAAACACTTTTGGGATCCGTGTACATTTCTTTGCGTACACAACTAAACTCCTCCGATGTTGCCAATAATTTGATTAGTCGTAGATTTTTAAATTTGACAGCAGGTACGTTTTGGATCTTCAAATTTATTTAAATATCAATTAATTTAGTCATCGAGAAATTTCACAAATACGTACTTGGTTATTGTAGTTAAATATTTTATGGTGGTAATTTATATTACTTGCTTTAATTATAGATAAACTTAAATTAGTGTCTATTATAAACTTTGAAAAGGCAAGGGTCCATTTTTATGTACTAGTTTGTTTTTTAATGCATTGGCACTGAAACATTTATTATATTATAAATGTACGTTTCAAAGTTTCGATTGCTACAGTTTATGACGAATAAAATATTTGTTTCATGAAGTAGTAAAATTTGAATTATAACAATTTATAAATCATTCTTAAAATTCCAATTTTTTACTGTCTAATTTCAGTATTTCGATTTTTAAATGTAGGGAATTCAATATCCTATATACTATATTTTAGATACACATAAACACATAGATACACTTATGGCAGATACTAAAAGAAGAAATATTTCGGTACCTTAGTGTATCTTGATTCTCGGCAACATATCTATTACAATTACATATAATATGTTCGGTCTTATTGTTTTAAATGCTTTGTGATTGTACAAGCTATCATTATTTCAACTTTAAATAATTGTGTTTTTGTATCTTTCACTGTCAGGCATATCAAAATTTATTATTTAATTTAGAAGTAAATGTATATATAATATTCTTTTTTTGTCATTTGGTTTAAATATAGATCACTTATATTCTTCTTGCTTATTTATTTTTATTCGTAATACTTATTAACCCTTTACCGCATGAATTTTTGTTTTTTGTCAAAAATAAATTCTCAGATAATAATTTTAATTCTATTTTTACGTAAAAATATTGAAAAAAATCTAGCTCGAGGAAAACTTTATTGACAAAAAAAAATTTTGGTACCAAATATGCACCATCATGCAACAATGTAATATTAAAGTCAAATTATTTTGAAGCTACAGTATACACTATACAGTATGAAACTGCAAATAACAGTTTCTTTCTTTATTAATACACAACGGTATTGTGCATTTTGTGCACACTATATATGTTTTCCCTAACAGCCTGGAAATTTGCATCTTGACTTAGTGCTCTCATCCCAATAAGGAAAATGATCAAGCCTGTTTTCTTGAGGTATTTCTTTAGTGGGCCCCTTTTTCGTTTGTTCTCGTACATCTGCTGAATGCTACTACTTGACGGTCTTCCTACTCTGTTCTGTTTAATTGGTTTTCCGGCTTTACATAGAGCATCGGCTATTGCTAGTTTGATATCCAAAAGGGGTAAATCAAATTTCTTCGTTTTTTTTTTGGCTAATAACCAACAGTTCACGGCTGTTATGTCAATAAAATGAAAAAATATTCGTAAATAATATTTCTTTGACCTAATTTTTATATGATAAAATCCTAACATGGGATCAAGGATATCTACACCTTCCATGTAGTTGTTGTAGATTAGGACACTGTTAGGACAAGGTATCATTTAATGTATACTTTCTTGTTTGAAAAATCTTCTTTGTTCCAGCATATGTTGACATTGTAGTAACGATTTTATTATCAAACCAGAACACTACACTGACATCCACATTGTCTATATTAGCTATTTTCTCTACCATATGACCTCTGCCGGGCTTCTTCATTTCTTTCTCAGCTGACATCACAACTCCAGGAACACGATTAAATCTTACTGTTCTCAAAGGTAAAATGCCCTCTTTGGTCAGATATATCATAGGAGGTATTCTGGTGAACCAATTGTCAAAAAACAACTTGTAATGTTGATGCTTTGGTATCGAATCTGCTAATTTGACAACCACGTTGCTGCTCGTACTAAGATGTAGTGCTCCTAGAGGTACAATATTATTTTGGGAACCAGTAAACAAATTAAAGGCATAGCTGAATCCCAAAATACTACTCAGCACAAAGTTTTTGAAGCCCCACTTCTGTGGTTTTTTTGGGTTATACTGCTTTAGGTGGCTTCGCGCTTTTGTTGGTATAATCTGTTCGTCCACAGCTAGAAATTCTTCTTTCCGAACAATGAGTAGTCGTTCTTTGATTTGGCTCAGAACAGGTCCAATTTTTAATAATCAGTCATGTTCAGGTTGATCATTTTCAATCATGTCATCATTGTTATTAAAATGCAAGAAACGTTTTATTTCTTCAAATCTGTTACAGCTCATCATATCGATAACTGTTCGGTGGCCAATATTGGCATTCTAATAGTGTCTTGTTGATGGAAGTTGAATTATTGACATGTAAATAGTAATTCCTATAAATTATTTTATTTCATATTTTTTTATATTAGCTGGTTGATCTGGACGTTGTTGCACTGAGTATAAATTTGATTGGTCTGTGATATGTTCTATAAGACTAGCAGGAAAGAGAAACTTAAAAAATTGGACCGAAGTTTCTAATTGTAAAATCGAAGAAGGTACATTTTCAGAACCAGTAAATTTTGTATCATTTTCTGATCTTCTCAGATTTCCTTTCACCCAATTATGAGATTTCTTCCTTTTACATCGCAGTCTTTCAGACAAAGGGGTATCATCATCTGAGGAATCTGAGGATGTGGCAGAAATAACAGTTTCCTTGACATTGATTGGTAAATTTTACGCTCCTCATTGTCACTATCTTGACACTATCCTATATGAGATGACAAAATCATCTCATTTGTGCCGTCTTCATTGGAGAGATGTGATTCTTCACTATTAGTACTATTTCGAATTCTGCATTCATTGTACCATAAAAGAGTTTCGGATCCATATCTACAAAAACCGGGGTTTTTGGAGTTTTCGAGAGACATTCAACATTCTTATTTTTTAGTACTTACCTAAGCAGACATCTTATATCACAATAAAATAAATTTCAATATTTTCTTGCCGTAAAAAACGTTTTTACTATGGAAAATAACCTCTAACTTCGAGCACTGTTTCACGTGGTTCAGAATTTCAACAAGAATGAACTTGAAACTGCGCACGGCTGCCTATGCTCCATATCTCGCGTACACTATTAGTACGTGTCAGATATGGTCTGCCATGCAGCTGCGAAAAAAATTGAGTTAATACCTTAAAAACATTTTTTTTTTGGTTTGTGCCATTTATGGCACATGATGCGGTAAAGGGTTAACGTACTTAATAACGTACCCGTTTTTGCAAAAGGCAACAACGGATACAAAAGATATCGGGTATCAGGGGTGGTATTTGTCAATCTAAATGCCACTTACGACATATTAAATTAGAGGACATTTCTCCAAAACTGTATGACATCGCCTTAGATAAAAACATCACGTGTTTTATCCGCGTATATCTACAGAACAGAAAATTTTTCGTATCATTCAATGGTAAGATGAAGAACGCAGATGAATGGTCTCGCTTGGGGTAGCGTAATGGCACCTACACTGTATTACATTTACACAAATGATTAACCGATACCAGTAGATACTTGGACTTTCATGTAGACGATACATTGCACAACCAAAACTTTTGTTGCTGAAGTGAAAAAAAATCTAAATGATGCCTTAAATATAATAAAAATAAACTACGAATTAATTTTAAGCCAAACCCCGAAAAATCTTAGGAGCGCTCCTTTAATTTGTCTAAGACAGGCGCTTTCACAAAACTGAATATCTAATCTAATATAAATCTAATATAATCTATAATCAAATAAAAATACCTTTTTTTTAAACGCATCTACCACGCAGAGGCATTAGCGTATTTAGATTAATGTTACACTTGATACAAATAGTGTATATATATTAGTTTACAATTAATAATAATAATATGTATGTGTATTACAATGTATGTTTTAAATCTTATGAAGAAGTTGACAGTCTTTAAGATAAGAAATTATTCTTCGGGTATCTGTATTTTCTTCTAGGGCAGTTGGGTATGCTATATTTGAGTCGTTCACTGTTATATTTAGGACACTGTATTAAAAAATGTTTTACCGTTAGAACATGGTTGCACACTTCACAAACTGGTTTATTTTTGCGCTGTAGTAAGTCGTGTCTGGCCGATACGGAGACGGGTGTCATCAGGTGCCACCAATCACGCACCTCGATGTGCATCGCCCTTCCTTCTGGAACTTATAATTAAATTTAATTGGTTGAGAAATGAAAAAGTTTTATATAAAAGTTAATTTATCTTTAAATATGGGACATTTTCGGATCTCAAGTCAGTATGGTTTTACCCGTCTAGGGTAGCTCCCTAGAGCACTTTGCTCGAAGGGCTCTGCGAATTTTCTAAGACTCTGAAGCTGAGTTTTTTTCTTCTTAGAAAACCTGTGTTTTATTTCTACAAAAGTAAATAAACCATAAAGGCATTGTCTTTTTCAAGACAATGCCACAATAAGGGCGTACCGGCTAACTACGCAATATTGCAACATATTGCGCAATAGTTTGAGACATTAATAAACATGGAAACTTGCACCAAGATGCTATCGACTTTTCATACGTTTATTAATTACACCGGAGACGACACGGGTAAGCATCACATGCTCTCTTCTGTCTTTTACTTTTGGTTTCCAAAGATATGGATGTTTGTTAACTTCGTATAGCCTTAATGGAGTGTTGTTCCAAGTTTGTTGCCATTTTTGAATTATTTTTTGTTTTAAGTATGGTTTTAAATCGTTTTGTTCCATTATGTTACTTTCTTCGGACATCAGGTTAGTTGGTGCGTTTTTAGCTAGTTTATCTACAACTTCGTTACCTTCAATTCTGACATGAGAAGGCACCCATAAAAAATGAACTTGGATGTTCGTATTTGAAATGTTTTTAAGTTCTTTTTTAATAAGAAGTAGAAGGGGGTTGTCTTTTTAGAATTGCGAATAATTCAGACGAAAAGATGGTTGTAATTGACGACAATTTGAAACTAACTGAGATAGGTTTGTTAGACTGATGTCGATAGCCGGAATAGATATTGTCCGTGGCGCAGGGTTGCGGATTGAGGAGGTATCATAAGTTTTTGGAAATTGAAAATTTAATTTGGATAAGTATGAGCGTATACGAAAGTAAAAAGGATGATCAATTTGATGTGTTTGAAAATTTATTTGTAAATCGATCAGCAAAAACGTTATGCAGAACTGGATTATTTCGGTTTCATGACACCGCTGCTGCATATGTTAGGCTTATCGGAAAATATGAATTTTACTACAACGAAATATAAACAATTTATGAAAATTTGATGATTTGAAGGAAAAAAATCGGTTGCCTGTAAAGTCGGTTTTACGGGCGAAGATTTTACGTGACAACGTCTTTTTCTCGGTAGAATATTTATTGATATGAATATTATTAAATTGCACAATAGGAATAAGGAATTGAATGAAAATAAGAATTGCACAAATTTTAACTATAGAAATATATTTTGTTAAATATATAATATATGATATATAATAATAATTTACTTAACACTATCAACATTTGTCAATAGTATGACATAACCTATAAACTCAGTTTCTCAACTTTTGTGTCAATCTAACAATTAATCAATCAATCATAGTTTACGATAATGAAATATTAGTGTACAATTATTTACCTTAATAATGTGGAAATAATGTCGAATTAATTTGAAAAATTATAATACCAACATAAAAACAAAAATAAAAGAGGCTCTTTGAGAAAGAAAAATAGACACACTTTATTAAAAGAGGTAAAAGTAAAATGCTAAGAAAAAAAATGCTTATATAAAATGAAGACCTAAAAGTCCGCCGGAGGGTTTGAAACAGATGTGAAAGAGGGCAAAAACCAAATCAAAGAATTGATTGAGATTAAGTACATCCCTAGAGAAGAATGAATAACATATCTCAGATAAATAAACGGAACAACAGAAACTGAGTATACACTTGTAACTCCAGAAATATCATTAAATTAATTAACGCAAATCGTACGAACTGAAATACAAGAATTCATCACACAGTTAAAAAATAGAACCCCCACGAAAAAAATACAGTAGAGTATAACTACTTTTGTACTCTAGCATTATGGTAAGAAGTTAAAAATATAAATACCTACATAATTATATTACCGAAAAGTTAATAAAAACTTCTGTTCGTTAGCGGCAAGAGAAAGCGTATATCAGAATGTATTATGAAAAATTTTGTTAATAATACAGTAGACAAGAATACTTTTATATCTTTCCTTATGGCATATTTTTAAAACAAAGCTTCTATACTGGCATTGTATTACTTTTTCTCTCTACAGTAAAATGCTGAGGTGAGCGTCACGGAACTAGCGCCACAAGATGGCATCGTGAAGGGTAGCTTCATAGAATAGCGGCTCTTGGCATCGATTCACTACTCTTGATCAATTCGTTTTTAGTCATCATATATTTACTCTAAAAATAACTAACAAAATATAGACATTAAATGAGAAGTAAAAATTAAAAGAATAATATGTCACTAAAAGTCTTGATTTGTAACGATTATCAAAATTTAATAAAAGTCATAAATGCCATCCGGTTAATAACAACATTAAATCGTCTGTCAATAAAAAATGTGAAGAACAATGGGACAACACATAGTTTGGATTTAGAGGTGGATTGGGAACAAAAGAGGAATTGTGCGCAATGGTGGTACTATTACAAACATGAAGAGATTATAATGAAAGCGTATTCTTATCTAATATAGATTTTCAAAAGTATTTGACACAGTTCAACCTGGTAAGCTCATACATGCATTAAAACACATAAATCTAGATACCAAGATATTAATTTAATAAAAAATCTACTAAAATCAAACAGCGGTCATGCGGGTGAAAGATGAGACAAATCAAGCAGAAATTCAAAAAGGAGTCAGCCAGAGATGTTTGTTGTGATGTGAAATGTCACCACAATTATTTAATGTGTACTCCCAACTACTATTTTAGGAGACACTATGGGAAAGAAGTAAGGAATGGAGTGAGCATCATTAATAACAAAAAATTTGCATACTAAACCCCAATTATGACAGAAAATATAGATGATTTACAAATTCTTATATAAATCATTAACAGATAAAGCAAAAAGATAGGACTAAACTAAACAGATAAACGTCAATGTTTACAAATAAGAAATTGAGTATGGTTATTAGATTGAGATCGTCGAATGTTATGTATGGTTGCAACTGCTCTATGGGGTAGAAGCTTGGACCCTGAAAGCCAAATCTGTAAACAAATTAAAGGCATTCGAAATCTGGCTATATAGGCGTATTCTTAAAATTCCTTGGACTGTAAAAGTCTCAAACGAATTGTCTATCTGGACATCATATCTGGGCTACATAGTTCCAAACGATAAATACTCTCTTCTACGCGTCATCATGCAAGGAAGAGTAGAGGGAAGAAAAGTCTTGGGAAGAAAGACAAAATCTTTAAATCTCAAAAAGAATATCTAAAGTCAAATTTAACACGATTTCAAGCCTTGTAGTGAAATTTTGTTTCTTATTACAATACCGGATCCTGGAAAATTTTAAATACATTAAATTAAATCTCTCGTAAATTATAAAGCCTATTCTTAGATTAAAATAGCAGACTTCTTAGTATTATGATATGTAGTATTGTGATAATGTATAGATGTCAGTATTCTTTTAAAAGAGATTTATAGATTGGTATATAAATTTTACGGTCATGTTTCATACGGTTTTATCTTTCATACAAACATTAAAAACCTTAAAAAGTTTCATTTTACATACAATTAGCACGTTGGCTCTGAAAATGACCTATAAATATGCATTGTTAAAAATCGTATAGATTTATCAATTTAAAATGTTCTTTGTCGTCTTGATTATTTATCTCAATTCGTTCCTAATTAAGCACATGTTGTCCACAAGGTACCTCTCTCATTTTTTAATTACTACTTTTTTTTACCTTTTTGCCATAGTTTTCCTCATTTTCTTTATTTATATCGATTTCACTCATAACGAATATTGGGTAGTTTATTGTTTCATGAAACTTTCTCCTTATATGTCCGTATCATACAAGTTGTCTAGTTATTATAGCGTATATAATGTCGTATGTTAATTCCATTTTATTTAACAACAAAATACTAAAAACTTTGTTTTCAAAACTTTCACCAAATTAATTGTATCTTATCACTACAGCTGTTTCGGCAGAGTGCCTTTCTCAAGTCTCAAGTTTCTCGAATCCATCAATTATCTATTGTATTTCTTATCAAGATTTTGAAGCAGCTGTACTCCATTAGTCCATTTTTGTTGCTTTTTGTCACTGTTTCTTTTTTTTCTTTATTGTCATCATTACGTAGCGCTACAACACTGAGTGGGTCTTCGCTAACTACAACTTTTTTCCAAGTTGATCGATTTTCCACGAATCTTCAATGAAATGTTAATTTTCTAAGATATGATTGGACGTTTTCTCTCCATTGTATACTGAGACACCCAAGTGGCATTCTTCTGTGCTAAGTTTCTTCCATACCAGTTTTACAAGTTTGACATCTTGGCGTCTATGCATGTGTCCGATCTACCTTAAGCGATTTATTTTCCTGAACAATATCGTTATAAGAGCTTTCTTTATTCAGTATATGTTCTTATTCTATACGGATTTGTAGTGATATAATAATGAGGCTAAAAAATTTTAGAAGAATTATGCTCTGTATTTCTTTAGTGACATTATTATTAACCGTGATTATTGATCTAAGATATTTAAAGTATTCCATACTTTCGAAATTGAAGTTGTTGACTTTATTATTTTATCTAGATGTATTGAATTGCTCTCTTCTTTTGATTCGCTTGTATTTGGTTTTTATTTTGTTGATTTTAAGTGAAACATTTTTCGTACTCTCTTCACTTTGTTAATGTCGTTTGCGGACGGGAGAGAGTTTCTTATGAAATCAATATCATTAGCATATGCTAGGAGTGCTTTGTACCTTGGTCCATTAATGGATTGCATCTTAAATATGCGTTATTTCTATTTTACTAAGCTGTTCATAAATTTTTTGAATATTTAAATCGAGAATCTGTATTTATTCGACTGTTTTATAACACAGTTTCTTGGCGCCTATTTTTATCTCTGTTTTTTTGGTTCGGTTATCATTATTACAAAGATTTTTCGGGATATCGACATAGGGAACTCGATGGTATGTCCTTAACGTTTCCATAACCAACGTTCGAATATTTGTCTTACTGTAAAGTCATGACGATTTTACTAGGAAATATAGTGCTATTTAATATTATTAAAGTTCAAGCAACAATTCCTATACGCCTTAACTTGGTACTGATATCTCTGCTCCCCGATCCCAGGTAGCAGTAAAGAAAACATTAAAACTGCTACACTCATGTTTCCTATTATCCAACGATTAGCCAGTCCAGGACTATACGCCTTATTATAGTACTGATATCGCTTCTGCCCCTCATAAGTGAATCCCCCTCATCCATTGTATTTCTTATACTTTCATTTCAATCCCTTCCAATCAAGATTTTGAAGCAGCTTTGCTCCATTAGTCCATTTTTGTTGCTTTTTGTCACTGTTTCTCCTTTCTTTTTATCATCATCGTTACGTAGCGCTATAACATTGGGTGAGTCTTCGCTAAATTTTCTCCAAGTTGGTCGATTTTCCACGAATCTGTAATCAAACGAAATGTTAATTTTTTGAGATATGATTGGAAGTTTTCTCTCCATTGCATACTGAGACGCCCAAGTGGCATTCTTCTGTGCTAACTTCCTTCCATACCAGTTTTTCAAGTTTGACATCTTGACGTCTATGCATGTGTCCGATCTACCTTAAGCGATTTATTTTCCTGAACAATATCGGTATAAGAGCTTTCTTTATTTAGTATATGTTCTTATTCTATACGGATTGGTAAGCGATATGATAATGAGGTTAAAACATTTTTTCTATTATTTTTCTTTCATATATTCGTAGTTCTTTCCTATTTTGTCCATGATTCGCATCCATGTATTAAAATAGGTCTAAAGTTTGAATTATGCTCTGTGATTCTTTAGTGGCATTATTGAAGTTATACTTCTATACGCACGGTCTGCGTTGGAAATTTGCACGGGAGTGAATCTGTGAAACCATTACATATGTAAGATAATGAGTAAGAGAGAGACATAAGATATATTTTCTCTCTCTTCCTACCTCGGGAATAAAAATGTTCCTTTTGTATATATATTTAATATTATAAATATATTATATTATATTATATAATGTTATATACTTATATAATATAATATATATTAATATTATTATTTATGTGATATGTTTTGTATTATTTATTAAATGTTCATAATTATTTTAGGCTTTTGCATTTCAAAATAATCACTATCAATATTGAAATCCGTTAGTATCATGTCTAATTGGCAAATCTTTTACGTGTTTGGTTCATACGCTGGTGTACGTGAGTTCGAATCCCAATATGAATTTCCTTTTTTATTTTTGAAATATTTAAAAACCTCACGTTAATGTTATTAAATACATGTAATATACGCAAAAAGGCTAAATTTTAAAATTAAATGAAAATTTACAACATAATCCGAGTTGTTGGTTTTTTATTTTTATCTTCGTAAAGTAAGTTATGTATATTGGCAGTTTTAAATACTTATGAATATTGCATTTTAATTTGTATTGTATTATTATATTGAATTATGTTGCAGTGTATTGTATTGTAATTTTTATATTATTAACAAAATAAACAATGCATTTTACTGCAGAGTATGCGTAAAAAAATTTTTTTGCATTCAACTCCTTTTATAAATATATGAAAATAAAAATATATATTTTCATTAAAATATTGATACAATCCTTCATTTACTATACTCCTATTACAGGTCAAATGTTTATATACAGCAAACGATGCACCATATACCTATATACCTAATTATTTTTCTCTTTCTGCTCTCTCTTACCTATAGCATTAAATATGTAATGATTGTGCAGATTGAGTCCCATATAAATTTGTAACGGCGAACGCGTGTATAGAAGTATAACTTCTACCGGCAGTCCCACTGGACTGCCACACCCGTTTTTTTTATTAACCACGATTATTTATCTAAGATATTTAAAGTGTTCTATATTTTTAAAATTGTAGTTATTAACTTTAATATTTTATCGAGATTTATTGAATTGGTCTTTTTTGTTGATTCGCTTGTATTTGGTTTTCATTTCGTTGATTTTAAGTGAAACATTTTTCGTGCTGTCTTCACTTTATTGAAGTTTTTGGACGGGAGAGTTTCTTATTAGAGTTATGAGATATATATCATTAGCATATGCTAGGAGTGCTTTGTCCCTTGGGCCGTTAATGGAGTACTTCTTAAATAGGCGTTATTTCTATTTTAGTAAGCTGTTCATTAATTTTTTGACTATTTGAATTGAGAATCTGTATTTTATTCGACTATTTTATAACACAGAGTTTCTTGGAGCATATTTTCATCTTTGGTTTCCCGTATCGTTATTACAGGGATTTTGCTGGATATCGACATAGTGAACCCGGTGGTATGTACATGATGTTTTCATAACCAACGTTCAAAAATTTTTCTTACTGTAAATTCATGATTATTTTACTAGGGAATATATTGTTGTTCAATAATAATAAAGTTCAGGCAATAATTCCTATATTCTCGGTATATAACTCGGTAATGATAATTCTGCTCCCCGATACCAGGTAGCAGTCCCGAAAACATTAAAACTGCTACACTCATGCTTCTCATTATCCAACAATTAGCCAGTCCAGGACTATACGCCTTATTATGGTACTGATATTGCTGCTGCTCCTCATAAGTAAATAGAATATGCAAGGAAGGTTTTGACAATTTAATAGGATTTTGTATGTTAGAATATCTGAGAAAGTAAAGAATATCTATTTGCTATCCGGATTTAATCTATAAATTAAATAATAAAATGCTATAAAATAATGCTAGTAGCAGCAAAAAAAGCGGTCTAATAGTCACTAATGAGAAAATCAAATAAATGTTCTTTAACATACAAAAGAGAGGATCTAGATTAGGGCATAACGAAACAATAAAGCCATATAATTTTGAAAGATTGCAGCGTCTTAGATATCGTAGGTAACGTTGTTACATAAGAAATAAAAGGAAATATTCAGGTAGCTAACTGATGTATATGTATATATAACCCTCTTATAAATCCAGAAGTCTAATTCGAATCCATAAAATTAGGGTATATAAAATAGTGAGCAAACCAGTGCTAATATGTGGAGACGTGACGAGAACGTATTAATTAGACCAGGATTGCTAGAAAAGCCATCAGAGGTATTTTCCGACTTACAGAGGTCCGAGTACTAACCAATACCGAACAGAACTAATTCCAAGATCAAACACATATATAAAGATAGCAACGTCGTACAAGAAACTAAATCTCAATGCTAAAGTTGCGCTGGCTTTATCCAAAGACTATAATAACTGCATTTCCAAGTTAAATTGAGAGGATGCCCCAAGAGAAAAAATGTCCTTAGGACTTCCACAAATGAAGAGGGAGGTAACATATGGTCAGATTTAGGAATAATGAGACTATCTACCGACCCATCATATTTATCAACACCTGCTATCCTACCTACAATCAATACTTATCTATTGTGGACTATCAAATCAATTACATATAATCAAACGAACTAGGCTTTAAAAAATTATCCTAGAAAAGGCACTTCAGAAATATTGACATAAATTTTAAAAACGCCATTTACGTGGCTGTATTTTCAAAAAGGCAATAGAATCTTGTTGCGTTCTGACTATACGATGACGATGATCTTTATATAGAAAATATAGAAAATAAAAGCAAGAGAACTATAATTATGAAACGAAAAGATTACGAAATGAAAAGATTATATAAATCCCTTATATTTACACAGACTGGTTTACAAAAGGTAACCGAATGAGCATAAAAACACAGCTGTTTTAAAAACTTAATATTATTAGACGAATTTAGGATCAATTTCACTCAAAATATGATATGCTAAAATATGATATGACAGAAAAAAAGGCAATGACTTTTACAGCTGATTGCCACATAAATATCAATGTAAATATGATAATTGAAATATGAAACCCAAATATGATGATTTTGCCACAGCATATGAATATTGTCTCGTACTCTTATATAGCAATTTGTTGTCACATTTTAACCTGTTTATTTCCTTATTATCCATATATGAGTTGTAAACCGATATTACAAGCTCATTTACTTTTCACAAAGAGACTATATAAGTACAGTTATTACTAAACAAATCTGACTCGAAATATCGTCTATAAGTAACAGTATGCAAAATTTAAATTTTTATGGAGTTCAAAGTAAAAGCCTTCACGAAATTTGAAGTTACAATAAGACCACCGCAATCGAGCGTACTCTTACTCTGGATAATGAATAATTATTTAATCGGTTAATTCTTCAATCACCCGTTCAATATGATGTTTGTCAAATCGGTCCTTTTTAGGACCAACTATTCTACTTATGTCTATAAATAGTAAGGACATATCTACAGATACACACACTCTACTTTACTTAAGCTTATCAGACATATACGCTTAACACAAATGTGACGTATTTCTACTGCAGGAAGCAAATAGAGGGCCAAACCTAGGGTATTTGGTATTAAGCTAATCGCTGAAAATAACGAAATAAACATAATAAATGCCGGCAAAGAAGCAAAGAAAAACTTAAAATAAGAGAGGACAAAACCAGTCAGCTGAGGAAACCTTTCAACGATGTTGAGTTTGGATCCACTATCTACGTATATTATGAACAATATTACGGCTCCTGACTGAGTATCTAAACACAAAACTAATTATAAAATTTGGACGAAAAAATACAACAGTGGCTAATATCCAAAGTCTGTAGACAAGCAAAGTAAAGACAAAGTTGTTGCCTTGCTTAAACCTGACAAAAACCCCAACGACCACAAAAGCTATCGGCCAATATATCTATTTATTTTTTCAGCTATACACAATACTTCTGCATATGATCCTTAATATAAACCGATAATAGAAGGAAAACTTAAATTTAAAGATAAAAGTTGCTATATATGACAGAGTAGATCATGTTCGTCACACATACTAAATCTTGCCCAACACAACGAAGACGGATATAAAAAATATCAGACATGAGGAGTGGTATTTGTCAATCTAAATTCTGCTTACGACACCTTTAATTAAAGGACATTTCTCCAAAATCTATGTGATATCCCCTTAGGTAATAGAACAACAGAAGATTTTCCGTATCACTCAATTCTAAGAAAAGATGAAGATTGAGAACGTAGAAGAACGGTCTCCTTTGGGGTACCGTAATGGCACCTACACTGTATAACATTTACACAACCCATTCCAGTAAATAATAGGACTTTTATTATGTAGACGATACATCTATTGTTGCAGAACCACAAACTTTTGTTGCTGAAGTGGAGAAAAATCTAAATCATATTTTAAACACAATAAAAATAGATTATAAATTAATTTTAAGCCAAACCCTGGAAAAAGTCAGGTGTGCTCCTTCAATGTCCCTAACAGAGACGCTTTCACAAATTTGAACATATACCTGAACCAATAGTGTCATGAAATCATTAAACACACTTTGTAATTTACAGAACTTATTTTAAAACTAAATGGCAAACTAGAACCAGAAAAATAGTATTCTCCGCGAACTTGTCAGCTAAAAACGGGAAGCACATCCTTTCACTCTTAAAACGTAGACGCTTAAACTCTATGCTTCTGCTGCCAAATATACCTAGCTTGTATGGGTGACATCAATACATACTTGACACGTAGATTTAGCTATAACTTAGTCAGCCAAATTAAGCGGATATTAAGACTCTCATCCATACATAAGCTCTACAATATCGTAGTTATCAATCCACCTAATATCCGAAGATAAGTAGCTAGAGAACAAAAGAAACAAAGTCTAGATTCGTAACATTCACTCCACGAATAACAACCCATTTTATGACTAGAATCGAGGAAAAACTGGCTAGATCAACACATCTGCAAGATATACAAAAAAAAATAAGCTGCTTCTCGCCATCTGAACCCTCAAAAGGAACTTCCTTATGGTAGTTATCTTCCTTAAATCTGCCAGAAAGACTCTTGCCTGCAAACAGCGGTTAACTTGTGTGAATCTGGGGTGATAAAAGATTCATTACACTTTCTTCGTTGACTTTGCCATTCAAATCGCTCTTTTCTGAAGGGACAAGCTTTATTTATTTGAACTCAACATGTAAAGTACAGTCAGTAAGCTATTACTTATAAAGATCATTGCAAATTCATCATGCAAACACTAGCTTCACTTATATTGACTACATATTACCCCTAAATAGGAGATAAAACATTCAGAAGTATGTAATATGGGTGAAGTGGTATAATTCTTGTTAGATAAATTAAGCATTCTTCCCTTTTTTGTGCACTACTATCCATTTTTACACAAAAATATCTATTTAAGCAAATAAATATTTATTTTGAGATAACCTTCTATCCAGAATTATATGTAGTACACAGATAAAACCAGAAATAAAATAATAAAAATCTGTATACAAGATATCATAAAACATTGGATGAAATAAAAAAAGTTCTTACTTATCGAATTCTTAAATAAAACGTATGAAGACATACTCACGTTAACAAAATACATTAGGAAATTTCCGCATATGAAAAAAATCCAATTTGGTAACGGAATCCTTTTGTATCTATAAAGCTATTTTTAGAAAAGCACGTACCTACCAAAAACAGGTAGTTAATAGTATACATATCTGTTACACACTGTAATGCGTATGAACGATAACAAAAATAAGGAGTCCATATCAATCGTTCAGACTATACGCGAGAAGTATACAGCTTAATGGCAGAGTTGCCAAACTATCAGAGCTTACTTAAACCGATATACCTATGGTTCCAACATACAGTGAAAAAGATCTGAACGACCCCTATAAGATATACACGTGAACTATGCAATATACATTCATGATACAGGGGTACTTAAGGGCTCCACAAAATTTTTAAAAATTATGAAACTATACATGTTGACGAATCGACAGAGCCAATATTATGGAATGGTCAAGTGAGCTCCGTATATCGGTGTCCAGTTGACCACGGAGCTCACTTGAACCTGAATTTTAACATGGGCGGAGTCCACTTTATGCCGTAGATATATATATATATATATATATATATATATATATATATATATATATATATATATATATATATATATATCTATATATATATATATATATATATATATATATATATATCTATATATATATATATATATATATATATATATATATATATATATATATATATATATATATAAATATATAACTGTTTTGGATGGGTTGGAGTCAATAATAGGGCTATTGGTTAACTATTTTTTTATTCTCGAGCTTTCAATTGTGTTTACAATTATAAACATAAAATAATTGTAAACACAATTGAAAGCTCGAGAATAAAAAAATAGTTAACCAATAGCCCTATTATTGACTCCAACCCATCCAAAACAGTTATATATTTGTTCCAAACGAGTCACAAGTACTTCTTTTTTCTTATTCTTATATATATATATATATATATATATATATATATATATATATATATATATATATATATATATATCAACGCGGTTCTTCCCGAGAACTCAGTAATTTTCATATATATATATATATATATATATATATATATATATATATATATATATATATATATATATATATATATATATATATATATTATATATATAATATATTATATTATTATATACTTCTATTGTTGCCCAAAATCGGTCTTGGTCTTGCAGTCTTGGTCTTGTTCTTGCGTTTTCGCAAGACCAAGACCGCCTAATTTTAGCAAGACCAAGACCAAGACTGACCCTGCAAGATTTACGCAAGAACAAGACTAAGCCTGCGAGACTCTTGCGTCTTGCAGTTAGGACGGAGTGTCGTTTGACCGAGTATTGTTGTTCGGGTATATGCTTAAAGACGCTATGAGACGCAAAAAAATATGTAATAAAAATTTGAAAAACTGGACTTATGCGCATTACGAACAATACCATAAACATACATCAAAATCATCAATCAAAATATTCATTAAAAACAACATATTTGACACGTGCTTCCTCCGTCTTCTTTTTATGCTGAAAATTTCTGTTGAAACTGAAACTGAAATTGACTTCGTCAATTTTATCGAAAGGGAAAGATACCTTATATGTGGAGTATTTGTCAGTTCTATGCCATTTAACGCAGTTAAAAGTAATATCGGGTACCGTCTCACCCAAAAATTTTAGATCATCGGCTTTCATATCAAAACCTGTGCGAGACACATACACACATACACTTACACGCGAAGCGTTCAACCCAACCCCTAGTGACATGTGTATACCACTGCTAGTCAGAGGGATCCACATGTCCGAAGATCAAACCGGTCTCGCTCCAGAAGAGCTAATCATTCTGGATCGGTACCTATCTGACCCCCAGGTTTTTCCTCTACCCCTTCACTACGTCTGACATACGCAGTGAAGGCTTATGAACTTTACGTCGGGCGATTTGGGTAATGAACAACACCCTCCGTATCTACATGGTTGTGGTTAGGCCACCTGAAATTGAGGGGTAGCTAAAAGCTTTTCTCCCTAGTTACTTTACTGAATTTACTTGGTATGAGCATTACTTTGGACTTGATGTCCCTAGGATGTGTGTGCCCTGCGCGGAGGGACATCAGCCTGAGCTGATGTCCCTCCGCACAGGAAATGTGTGTGTTCGGTTACTCAGCTGCCGATTTGGCAAAAATTAATTTGTTCTCCTCACCAGCTGAGCGCCCGACTGGTCTGGCCATCGAGCCCATGCTTGCCGCACATGGCCTCGATGCTCAGAAAGTCGCGTTTTGTTCTCCCAAATAGACCTGCCTTAAGGGCCTGAGCCAAAAAGTTGGCTATACGAAGAGAGCATAAGGCTCTCTTTGTACTTTCCGCGTGCTTATGCATGTATGTGACAGGGGTCAGTATCACTTGAATTATCGTTGGATTATGAATAGATGTTGGTCTATTCATTGTCACTATAATTCACTCGCGAAGTTAGAAGGTGTTTTATAACGGGTTTTTATTCTAATACTAAAGCTTAAAACTAAATATTTTTTTGGTGGTAATTCCTGGTATCTAGAACTCTAAAATGCCAGACCCCAGTTGTTACCTTTTTTTTTCCTACTTCTAACCCGCGTTGTATTTGACTAGTCTGTGCCTATCTCAATCTTTACGTTTACTTTTATGCTTTTATGCTACTGGGACATATCCAGCTATTTGTTGTTAGGCCGTCTATCTGTCGTCCTGATGTTTGCATCATAATCCGTTAGCTCTCGCAGCTTTCTGTTTGGGTGTTCTCTTATCTCATTGAATATGTCATGTGCTTTTTCGTTCATTGTGTGGAGAATTCTTTTCTGTTTTGTATCTCTATATAAGTATCTTAGTGGTACGTATTTCGGTACATTTAGTGCTTCTCTGATTAGCTGATTTTGAGCTACTTGTAATTTCTTCCTATTTGATTTGCATGTATGTCCCCATGCTGCTGATGCGTGTGTTAGCGTTGGAAGGATTATGCTATTTGCTACCCTTATTTTTGTCCAGAAATTTAGTTTGCTTTTCCTGCCTATTAACGAGGCAAGTTGTATCTTTGTTAATTTCGCTTTATGTACTGATTGATTAACATGTTCAGTGAATGTGAGCTTGCTCCATTCTATGTTTTCGTTTGCTAGATTCAGTTCCATATTGGGTATTTGTCTCCGTTTTCTAAACATGACAGCCTGTGTTTTTTCCGGGTTTAGTGCTATTTTCCACTTTATACACCATGCATATAATCGATTCAGAGAGCGTTGTGAATCTCTGGTTGCAAAATTTATGTTTCCATTGCTTGTTGCTAACGCTGTATCGTCTGCGTACAGGCTAAGCAGAGTTTTATGATCGCTGGGTGTATCTGCGGTGTATATGGTATACAGATATGGAGATGTCGCACCGCTCCCTGAGGCACATCTGCCTCCAGAGTTCCGACTTCGGACAGGGCAGGCCCTATTCGAACTCTGAATCTTTGTAGAGAAGGCCTTCGTGCCATACTCTGTCAAATGCTTTACTAACGTCTAGAAACGCTGTAGCGGTGTACATTTTCTCATTATATCCTTTGGTGATGAATTCCGTTTGCCTACGTACTTGTAGTTCACAAGAGTGCCTGGATCTAAAGCCGAACTGTGCTTCTGGAATCATTCCGATTGTTTCAGAGTCTGTTTGTAGTCTTTTTAAGATTACTCTCTCGGCTATTTTACTTAGACATGAAAGTAGGCTTATTGGTCTGTAGTTTTGTGGAAAGCTCCCGTCTTTTCCCGGTTTTCCAATCATTATCACTTCGGCTTCTTTCCACCTGTCTGGAAAGTATCTCAGTCGTAGTATTCCATTTACTATGTTTGCAATGTACACTATGATCTTGTTTGGTACATTTTTAATTGCCCTGTTTGTGATTTTATCAGGTCCAGCTGCTTTCTTTGGATTTAATAGTTTGATTAGATTTTTGATTTCATCCGGGCTTGTGTGTTCTAGGCCTATTATGCCTTTTCTTCTTCTTAAGCGTCTAGCGCTTCTTTCTACTTCCTCCGTGAAGTCTAGATCTTCTGCCGGGTAAAAGTTTTGCATGTTGTTGGTTTCGAGTTTCTCTCGCATTACTTCAGCTTTTTCTTGTTCGGTAAATACTCTACCGTTTGTTCCGTGTAGGGGCGGTATAGGTTTTTTTTATCTTTCCTGAGTATTTTTGATACTTTCCAGAAAGCGGATTGATTTGGATTTAACTCTTGGATAAAGTTGTCCCAGTGCTCGCTTCTGTGCTCATTTAATCTTCTTTTGACTTCTCTGTCTAATTCATTAGTAATTCTTTTGTCTTCTTAATTTCTTGTTCTTTGCGCTCTTCTTCTTTTTCTATTTTTTTCTTTAATGAGATCTTTTAGCTCATTTGAAATTTCTTTAAATCTGCCTTTTTGCGTTATTTTATTTTCTGTTTTTGTGCTAACATCGATGGCATTTAGCATTGTTTGTTCTAGTTTTGTGATACTTTCTTCTAGTTCTTCTATATTGTTGATTATTGGAATTGCTCCAATATTTTCGCTTACTACTCTTCTGAAGTTAGGCCAGTTAATTTTCTTTATTTGGTGGGGCTGTAGTGGATTTAATTCCACTGCGCCTAGGGTCATGACGATTACATTATGCGTGGAATCGCCTTCATTTACAGATTGTATTTCGTGTTGTTGCCCTATGTTGTGCAGAATTGCTATGTCGATGTGTGACGGAAGTTCTCCATGGAAGCATGTTGGGTCTGTGGGACCCGTTACTATGGTGTTATTTTTGTTTTCGAGATAGGCACAGAGTCGTCTACCGTTAACATTCGTGCGTCTGTCAAACCAGTTAGGCGATCTAGCGTTCAGATCGCCGATAATTATCGTCGGTTCGTCGGAATCTAATATTAGATCGAGATCTTCATTTACTACCCGATCGTGTGGTCTAACGTATGCCGAAACTATTTTTAGCGTCTCGTTAGCCATGACGATTTGAACTATTGTCGCTTCCATGGTGACCAGGCCAAGTGGTGTGGGCACTAGATGGTGGTCTATTTGCCCTCTTACCATAATGGCCGTGCCACCTGAGCGTGAAGTACGATCTTCTCTATAGATGACATAGCCAGGAATTTTTGTTTTAATTCTCTCGACTAGTCTAGTCTCTTGTAAGGCCATGACATCTATAGCGAGTCTGTTGGTAATCTCGTCAAGAATTTTGAATAAAATCCTTTATAAAAAGGTGTATAAAAAAAGGGGTTTTTTATATACCTTTTTATAAAGGATTTTATTCAAAATTTTTAATATATGGTATACAGCCAAACACAGGAACTTAGTTTCCTTGTGGATTTTCGTCAAGAATGTTAATTTTCGAACGAATCCCGCCCGAATTCCACGATCCGATCTTTAGCTCGTCCAACTGTTCTGGCATTATTCGTTTCTACATCTGTTCATCGCATCGAGGACAAGTGTGATTTTTTCGAACATTCCCGAGAAGTGGTCTGTGAATGCTCTTAACTGGTTGTTCATGGCAGCGATAAGTTTATGGCTGTCGGTGGAGGCGCTCGTTTGTGCTACAGGAGCAGCTTTTGGAGGTTCAGCTGCTTTTGTCGCTGCGGCATAACTTACATTAGGCCGGGTGGTGGGTGCACTTGGTGCATCTCTGAATTTAGGAGTAGTTGTTGCTCTGGTTTTCCTTTTTGGTGCTTTTGAGCACCCCCTGTAGCTGGCTGTGTGTGCCTCTCCGCAGTTGGCACATTTGGCTGCTGTTTCTTTGTCCTTCTGGCAGTCTGATGATCGGTGGTGTTCTCCGCATTTTACACAACGCGAGGCACAGTGGCAGGCACTAGATCCGTGATAGAAGTTTTGGCAGTTGTAACATTGTAAGACGTCACTTTGCTGTCTAGTTTCATCTTCTACTCTTATTCTGAGGTAGCAGAGGTTGCTTATTTTTCTCATTTTTTCTGTTTCCTCTTCCGGAACAGTGATTTTGTAGAGAGGTAGGAGTTTTTTCCTCTCTCTCAGTGATCTGACTGTCTCAATTTTGATAAGGTCGATGCCTTTGTCTTCAATTGCTTCCGCAATTGTTTTAAGATCCATGTTGACTTGTAATCCTCTGATTACAAGTCTTTTCGTCTTCGGTGTGTCGATAGGGTACGCTATGAAGTCGACAGCCGGTTTTTGATTTTCTAGTATTTTCACCATCTCTAGGTACCCCTCTCTGCTTTTGGTCTGTATTACTACAGATCGCCCAGATTTTGCAAATTTATTATCTGATGAGATGGCTTTCTCTGCCGCTTTGCGCAGGATATTTTGGCTTTCGCCTACGGTTTTCAGGATTATTGCCGGTGGTTTTGGCAATTTGGCTTGTTTGTCAGCGGCTATCACTGGTTCGTTGTTTGTAGTACTTTTGCTTGTACTGGGCATTGCTTGTGTGTTTTCATTTTCCTTCTGGGCTCTTTTGGCTTGACGAGCTTTAATCTCGTCATCCATTTTTTTATCTTGTCTTTGTTCTACAAGAGTTCGTTGTCTTTGTGCTACGCTCATAGTTTCTGTGGGCGTGGCTTCGTCGGTGTTTTTAGCAGTGGTAGCTTTCTAATTTTTTTGTTTTTTGGTCACTTCCTGCCAAACTTCCTCGCGTGGTTTGTTTTGTGGTTCTACACCTGTCGGTTTTTGGACCTTTTCATGGTATTTCGCCAATTTTTCGGGTTGTTCGACCCTTATTTCGTTGTGCCTGCTGGCACATGCCTCGCGCGTGCGCTTCACGGGAACCTTAGGCTCCTCCTCCTTTTTCTCCGTTAGTTGCACTATTCGCGCAACTAACTCTTTATTTTCTCGGTCCTTTGTTTTGATTTCTTTGCGGAGCTCTGACAGTTGTTCCATCAAAGCCTCAATTTGCCTGTTATGGCTCCTTTGCATATCATCCATTTTCTGGATGAGAAGTTGCATCTGAGTTGCGACATCTTTTTCCTCAGGATTTTGTTCCGGGCTGTAACATGGTCTTTTGATGGGAGCCTTCCCGTCCTCTCTGCGACGAACATTGTATATGTTTGTTTTTTCGAAAACTGATCGAGTTTTGTAAAAATCCGCGGTGGAATTATCTTCGGTGTTAGAGATAACTGAAGTTGAATTGATTGACTAAAGCTCAATCGCATCATTGCTATATTCGTCATCGGACAAACGGTCTAGGGTATCCATTTCAGGTTGCTCCGAAATAGATGGAGATGTAGGGATATGTGGAATTGAGTCTGGAGCTGTATCGTCCAATACATACTCTGACTCGACATTGGGTAAGGGGGCGGGATGTACAACGACTTGAGCTGGAAGCTCGGTGGTTTCAGCTGAAACCGACGACATTTGAAAGCTGTCTATTTTGACGATTGCGGTTTTTTGTTTTTCCCCTCGATACGTATCGAGAGGATTCTGGATACCGTCCCAGGCCCTGACGCGGTTGTTCACTCCTGTCTCCAGGAGGGTGCCTCTTACCGTTTCTCGACCTGTAGGCGCAGGGGCCGTTGCTGTCCGACCTAGATTCAAAAAACTAGGCCTTACAGTGTCATCCCTGTCGACACCATACAGATTTCCCGTATTTTTCAACGGAATGCTATTTATTATAGCCCTCCGAGAGAGGCCTATAAAATCAGTCTCTCTGCGGTTTAAGCTATAACGAAATAACATCCGCTCTTCGCTTTAATAAAAGTCAAGTGCCTGCGCCACTAACGGTGTCTTACTTACCGTAGAGCTGAAAAGCTCTGTTGACGTCAGGTCAGTCGCTCCTACTAAAGCACGTCCGTACTGTTCGGCTACTCGAACCTGCGAGACATGCGAGACACATGTACATAACCTTGTCTAGGAATAATGTTTACAGTAGACGAATCGTTGCTTCCAATAATCGGTTTGTATTAATTTTCTTTTTTCATTTTCTATTCCAAGATAAGCATGGTACATTGAATACAAGGTATGATACATAATGTTCCAAAATCAGTTTCCGCTTCTTCACGCAACATTTGAATGTAGTTGTATAGGAAAGACTTAATTTTAAGTGTTTTTATATAATTTAGCTAATTTAATTATAGTAATTATAAATAGATGATAAAATTATGTTAATATAATATTTAATCATAAATAAAATTTTGTAAGTTAATTTAAATTTATTGATTTTTGGTACCGTTATTTTGTTAACATAGATATCATTGATAAAACAAGTTTTAATTATCTTTTATTACACGTAGATATAGGTTAATCAACTTATACTCCAGAGCTTGATATTTCAGATGTTTAAAAAGATACAAAAAAGTGGTAATGAAGGTACACAAAATTTGTACGTATATACTGAACTAAACACAAAATCAAAATAAATCATGGATTCGACTTCGAGCGTTCAACGAAGCAACACCTAATTACCTTAATCGCACCTAGTTTTTGTGGTTTTGTTTAAAAACATTGAAAGCTAAAAGTGTAGTAAAGTGTAAATTATTGACAATAATTATTTATTGTTGCTACTTTTGGTCGTAATTTAATTTATTTAATTACATCGTGTTATTATCAATGATTTCGTATTGGTGCGAGGACCGTACTCAGGTTCTGTAGATCAACATGAAGCAAGCTTCATCATCAAATGTTTTTTCACAACAAGAAATCCCCAAAAATGACACTACCGCACAAAAGTTATATTCAACAGTTATAAATGAACCTACTAACATATTTCCTTCCAAAAAACAAGCAATTGTAGTAAATACAGTTCCAAATTAAAAAATCGAGGATTACCTGAATGCTGTAGCCAACTTAGTTGACCCCAAGAATATACTTGCAATATCCGGAATTGTTAATGATCGTATATGCATCTACTTTACTTCGGAAAATATTGTTCAAAAATTTTTGGAAACAGACAATGGGATAATAATAGTAAACCAACATCGTATTCAAGCTAGAAAACTAATTACTCCAAACGAAAAACTAATTTTTTCTAATGTATCTCCTTCTATACCACATAACGTAATAGAAAATGAACTCAAAAAGATAGGAATCTATCAAATAACACCAATAGATTTTTTACAAATCGGAACATCAAATCCTAGTTTAAGACATATCATTATTTTTCGACGTTTTACTTATATAGCCCCTACAAATCTTGAAAATATCCCCGATTTAATACTAATTAACCATGATCAATCGAACTATCGAATATTTCTCTCACTAAAAAAACAAACGTGCTTTATTTGTAAACAAACTGATCATTTAGCATCTCGATGCCCAAATCATAATAATCAATCCACCGATGACAATACAACACACATTTCTCAATCACAATGTGACCAGACTGTTAGTTGACAACAAAATACAACTCAAACTACAGTACATTCTCCCGTACTTACCAAACAAATCAGTAATCCACAACCTACTGAAACCATCACTTCACCCACACCAAAAAACTCTATCTCTTTCGATAACTCCCAAACAATGGAGACGGTACCGGGTAAAATAAATGAAACTAAAATAGAAACTCAAACAAAAGTACAAACACCTAAAAGTAATGCTTCTGAACCTGGTAAAATAAATAAAACTATAAATGAAACTCAAACAGAAGCTCAAACGCCTAAAAGAAATGCTTCTGATATAACAAATTCTCCTGAACCGGAGCGTGGAAATCCTTTTAAAGAACCCAATAAAAAACACAAAAGAACAAAAACAGACGTCCAAACCCACCATAACTTAGCTGAAGATCTTACTAACTGTACAATTGATTTTTTCCAAAATAAGTCAAACAGTAGCTGTTTAAGCCAAGAAGAGATAATAGATTCACTTGAAAACACCCAGGGAGCTGCAGATCCGCTTAGTATTGATAAAACATACACGGAAGATATCGAAGGGTTAATAGATCTCCTAAAAAAACTTCACCCAGTGCTATCACAAAGATACTTAAAAACACGATGTACAAGACTAAGGAAGAAACTTTGTAAACTACAGGATGACTATTCCTCTACAGATTGCAGTGATACACCTATTAATTAAAAATTCAACTCCATAATTCAGTGGAATCTGAACGGGTTCCACACCCGTCTAGAAGAATTTAAATTACTAATGTCCAAATTCATACCGTCCATAATATGTCTACAAGAGACACACTTTAAACAGCAGAAATTTTACAAACTAAAAAACTACACACCATATATTAAAAATAGACTTAATGCAAACCAGGCTAGTGAAGGGACAGCTATTTATGTACATAACCAATATGATTCAGAAATAATTGATATAAATACACAATTAGAGGCTACAGCAATAACTTTTAAAGGGCCTTAAAAAATAAACATCTGCAATATATACATTCCTCCTGGTACTGATCTTTCAGCTCGCGAACTATTAGACCTTTTTAATCAAATTCCTCAACCACGAATTATTTTAGGTGACTTCAATGCACATCATGTTCTATGAGGATCAAATAAATCCGATAGTTTAGGGCGTAAAATCGAACAAATTATAACTTAACTTAACTTACTTACTCAACTTACTTAATGATGGTAGTTTTACAAGATTTAATATCTCTACAGGTGGTGGTTCAGCAATTGATTTAACTTTATGTGACCCAGTTTTACAACCTCGACTGTCTTGGCAAGTCACATCTCATCTACATGAAAGTGGCCACTTCCCAATATTAATAACGAATAACAATACAGCTCCCTCTTCCGCTCCGTCTAATAAATGGCATCTAAAGAATGCCGACTGGTCTTTATATTCTTCTTTAATATCTCGATCCATATCAGAGCTAAGTCCTCCTAGTGATGACCGTGCAAATTATATTAATTCATTAGTTTCCAGTTTTGTTCAGCTTATAACAACAGCTGCAGAATTGTCCGTAGGTTTTATAAATTTTCCAAAAAAACATCCTTCAGTCCCTTGGTGGAACCAGGAATGTAAGATGGCAATCAGAGAGTCAAAAAAAACTTTTTACAAATTTAAAAAATTCATCACTCTCCAAAGCCAACTAGAATTTAAGCAAAAGCAAGCCTACTGTAGATATATATTGAAGAAAATCAGAAAAGAAGCATGGAAAGCGTATGTCTCGTCCTTAAATTCATCTACTCCTATTTCCGAAGTTTGGCAAATGATTAATAAAATGAATGGAAAAAAATCCTTTAATACAATCCATTATCTAGAACATAACAATCTTACTTGCTCGACGAAAGAACAAATAACTGCTATACTTGCTGATACGTATCAAAGACACTCCAGCAATGACATTATCTCTACAAATTCCATAGTACACAAACAAAATTTAGAGAACACTTATATAGATCTAGAAGATCATACTAATTCTCCTCTTAACGTCGAACTCTCAATGGACGAGTTACTATATTCATTAAACTGTACAAAAGATACCAGTCCTGGACCTGATAACATTTCAGTTGCCTTTTTAAAATCATTACCCGAAGAAGGTAAATAATACCTTCTAAAAATTTACAATTTTATCTGGACAGAAAATGTGTTTCCTTATAGTTGGCACCAGTCAATTATTATTCCAGTCCTTAAGCAGGGAAGAAGAAAATCAGGCCCGGAGTCTTATCGACCGATCTCGCTAACATGTTTGATATGTAAAATTCTGGAAAAAATAGTAAGCAATAGACTACTGTGGTATCTAGAACACAAACAACTTCTTACCCCTATTTAAAGTGGTTTCAGGAAATCAAGGTCTACTTTAGATAATCTAGTTGATATGGAATCCGAAATTCACGAAGCATTTGGATGCAATCAAGAGTGTTTAGCAGTTTTCTTTGACATAACCCATGCGTATGATACAATTTGGAGATCCGACATATTACAAAACTTATCCAGATGGTCAATCAAAGGTAACATCCTTAAGTTTATAAAAAAATTTCTAATATTTCGTGTGTTTAAAGTTCGTGTAGATAATGTTTGTTCAGAGCCAACAACACAAATTAATGGTATCCCACAAGGATCTACACTACGCGTAGTATTGTTCCTTATTGCGATTAATGATATCTCTAAATCCTTTAGTTCATTAGTAAAAGCACGCTTATATGCTGATGATCTCGTCATATTTTCTCGAGGGAAAAATGTTCTAACACTTACCAGATATATACAAACCGCTATCAATCAACTAGGAAATTGGTCAGACAGATGTGGTCTACAGATATCTCCAAACAAAACAAAAGCAATTTTCTTTGGCAAGAGCCCAAAAAACATTATACTACCACCTAATCTCACCTTATACTCGTTACCTATTACTTATGTTGAATCAACTACCTTCTTAGGAATGATACTAGATCAGAGGTTAATCTGGAAAGATCATATTTTTCATCTTCGACAAACAACTCAAAATGGTCTAAATTTATTGAAAAGCATATCTCACAAGCAATGGGGAGCTGATTTCCAAACACTTATAACTGTCTACAGAACTCTAATTCGTTCTAAACTAGATTGTGGCGCAGTTGCTTATAATTCAGCCAAAGCATTAATACTTAAATTACTAGACCCAATACACAATACAGCAATAAAAATAGCACTGGGAGCTCATCATACTAGCCCAATTGAAAGTTTATATTGTGAATCAGGTGAACCTTCCCTTCAACTAAGAAGAAACTACTTCAGCCTTGTTTATGCTGCTAAATTGTCAGCCAATCCACATATACCGACATTTAAAAACACGTTTGCTGACAGATTCACATCGACATTTAACACCTCACAAAGATTAGGTCCCCCGTTTTATATCCGGATCCAAAAATTACAAAATAGTTTAAACATACATTTTCCTGAGACATACAATGTAACTAACCCTAATCACCAACCTCCTTGGAGAATACAGCTGCCTATTTGTGATACAAGTCTTACTATCAATAACAAATATGATACACCACGTAGGATATTTAAAAAGAAAGCAGCAGAGAAATTAAGCTGCTCTCATAACTCCCTCATTTTTACAGACGCGTCTAAATCTGACAATGGTGTAGGGGCTTCTTTTACAACTTTACACCAAGACTACTCCTTCTCACTTTTCCTACGATCAACCATATTTTCCGCAGAACTTCTTGCTATTTTGCAAGCAATAACATTTGTAAATAATAAAAACATACAAAACTCTTTGATAATAACTGACTCTTTAAGTGCTCTCAGCTATATGAAACAGTTATACACAAACCATCCCATTCTACTGCTTATAAAGTCAGAACTAATGAGATGTAAAGAAAACGACCGATTTGTTAAATTCCTTTGGGTTCCGTCACACTGAGGTATAACTGAAAACGAAAAAGCTGATCAGTTGGCCAGGGAAGCAGCAGAAAATCCACAATCAACATTATTCACTAAATGCGTTTATAGCGACCTGAAGCAATATTTTAGAAACAAAATAAGCGAGGAATGGCAATTACACTGGAACAATTTAGAGATCCATGAAAAACATTAAGCGAGACGAGACCAAGTATGCATCTCTAGATTACGTATAGGCCATACGAAGTTAACACACGATTACCTTGTAAGTAAAGAACAAATTCTTATGTGCCACGGTTGTAATTGTGTAACTACAGTGGACCATGTGCTAGTGGACTGCCCTTTGTACACCCTAGAACGACTTCAAGCTGTATTACCCACTTCATCCAAAGAGTGCTTAAACGGCTTCAATAATGACAAAACTATAAACTTTTTACAAAATGCAAGACTACTTCACAAAATATAGTGTAACATTATTAACATTTATGTAATTTATTGTACCATGCTAATAACCCCTAGTGGTTGAAGCAATTTTTGTAAATAAAAACAAAAATAAATAAATCATGATAAAGTCAACTTTATTTAGATCGGATGAGCTTGCTGGCCATTGAATATGAGTGTAGTAGTGAGGTCACACAATA
This sequence comes from Diabrotica undecimpunctata, assembly GCF_040954645.1. NCBI lineage: Eukaryota > Metazoa > Arthropoda > Insecta > Coleoptera > Chrysomelidae > Diabrotica > Diabrotica undecimpunctata. Next base: position 394,316 of record NW_027311909.1, on the reverse strand, counting down.
TTGCATACTATTTTAAATGACATCTTTTGTAATTTTCACACATAAAATTATCTTGGTATTGTTTAATAATGATAACATGATTTAACAGAAAAATATGTTATTTTGGAATAGGCTAAATTAATTTCCTCCGAAACAGATCTTATTGCAAATTGCATAGCAGGCTGAGGCTTTCTTACTTAACAAATCAATATAAAAGGACCATTTAAGGTTGCTGTCTAAAAAAAAATAACAACAATTTTACAGTAACATGTTAAAATGCTTTAAACTGATATATCCATAAAATTTCTGGGTCTTCGTTAATCTACAAAATGAAAGATATTAGAGTTTTTTCTAGTTGAATAACTATGCACATCACTCAGTTTTTCCAAATGTTTCTAAAAGCACCTATTCTTAACACATAACAAACATTCAAAAATAGCGATGGTTCATGAAGAATGAAAATGAATTAATACAGAACTCGATGAATTACTACAGAGCGCAGATATCATTAGATTTGTAAAGTCACAAAGACTAAACTGGCTTGGCCACTTAAAAGAATGCCAGATAATCGAGCTGTACAAGTAATCCAGAGATTAAAACCTCAAGCAAATAGGACAAGAGGTAGGCCCAATAAAAGGTGGATAGAGAGAGGATATAGAGGAAGATCTTCAAACCATGAACATCAGGCAGTGGTGAAGCAAAGTATGTATTTAACATGGTATTCAACATTTTACCCATCAAATTTTTTAAGCCTTTGCGAAGTGGATATTTGTATAAAGAGACATATATTATGTAAGCATATATCTAAATTATTTTTCTATTTTAAAATCGATGACTCGGTCAGTATTGAGTTACTTTAAAATATATTTATTATCTCATAACTTACAGTCATCATCATTGATAACCGATATTATTGTCGAACTTTTGTTTTTATACAAGCCTTCTGTCTTGCCGGTGTAAAGTCATCTGAAGTCGATATTTATTGTGTTTTGCGTTTGAACTAATTTGTGACTTATTTTCATATGATTATATTGTTTGGTGAGTAAATTTTGCATACAATAATTGGTGGGTTATAGTAATGGGTATATTTTTTATTTTACTAAATTTAAAAATAAATAAATCTAAAATGCCATATTGAATTATAAATCAGATTTTTCTTTATTGTAATCTATTTTGTTTTTATTTCAGTAAAAGTGCTTGGAAATGAGCGACAGTTAATCAAACTACACAAATCTACTACTATTTACCTATACAAAAAGAGTGCGTGTATTATTAGTATATGTATGAAAACAAAAATAAATATTGATTCCGGCCCTGAATGTCAGGCATGAAAGTCGACTTAATTTTAAGCTCCACAACTTTTATAGTTTTTAATAGAAAAAGTATAAATTTAAATATTTAAAAGTGATATATCAAAGAAGTTTACAGTGATTTGTTAAGTGCCGTAAGTACTTCTTTCCAGTTAATCATAGTTTGATTAGAAATATCACTTTTAAGCATCAATAACATATTCTCATCAATAATTGTAGTTACAAATTAACCAAAAAACTAGTTGTACTCTTATCGTTATTCAGCTAATTTGGTAATTACCAGCCGATCAACTAGTTTTAAAATAAACAGAGTCGGACTTTATTTGATTTAATCTATATATAAAATAAAGTCCTGTTAAAATCGCATATAGAGGATTCATCATGTCCGTAACATCAGATGAAAGTTCCAACGTAATTAACTCTGTACCACAACATACCAACACAGTTAAATCCTACTCAAAAGTTCTAAGCCAACATACATATCCTAGTCCTGAACAAGCGATTGTTTTCTCTTCAAAGGATGGATTACGCCTACAGGACTACCTCATACCACTAGGAGCACTTATACAGCCCAAAAACATCTTATTTTCTTCAAGGCTGTCCAATAATCGAGTATGCATGTATCTAGCGAGCAAAGAAGTTGTGCATAACTTTATGCAGGTATATGATGGTATAATACCAATAAATGATGAACCAGTTCAAGCTAGAAAATATATTACTCCAGCGGATAGGTTAGTTGTATCGAATGTATGCCCCTCAATTCCCCGTGATATTCTCATTCACGAATTAGAAAACCTAGGTCTCAAGCCAATGTCATCAATGACCTTTCTTCTTATTAGCTCTACCTTACCGGAATTCAATCATATTTACAGTTTTAGAAGACAAATTTTTATCAACCCTGTTATAAATCCTTTACCAGAATCTTTTTTGATTAATTACGATAACAAATCTTATCGAATTTTCTTATCGCAAGATAATCAGTTATGCTTTAACTGCAAACAGCAAGGACATAATGCTAATAATTGTAAAAATCCCACAAACTCTCAACAAACACCCACACCTCAAACTATTTCAACATCGTTAAATACTCCTTCACAAATGGACACCATACAAAAAACTTCCCAATCAGCAATCTACTTCTTTAACAAACAGTACAAATCCTGAACATGTCGAACCAATAGCATCTTCAGTTACAAATACCATTACATCTCCAGAAAATAACAGCGCTATATCACTATATATTACTCAACAGACAAGCCGTAAGCGTGACGTAGATGAAATTCTATCACCTTCACCAACATATACACCAGCTCTGTCAGAAAAAGATAAACAAACAGAAATAAATTTTAGGAAACCTACACAAAAACCCAACAAAAAACCCAAGAAAAGTTCTGATACTGACCTAAAAACAATAATAAATGAACATTCACCACCATATATCCTTAATCACGACCAATTTATAGATCTGTTAGAAAACGCACCAGGTTCTCCAAATATTATCACCACTATAACTAATTATACACATGATTTTACTGGATTACTAGGAATGATTAGTAACTTATATGCTCACATAACAGATAGATCTCTTAAAATCAAATGTACCAAACTTAGAAAAAAAATCACAAAATACCTAAATGACGAACTTTCTTCTACCGACAACGAAAATGAAATTTTACTTGACACAGACCCAGAGTCCTAATAAAATTAAAACTTTTTTATAACTAGAAAGTAAAAATGGCGTCTTTTAATTCAATTATTTAGTGGAATATAAACGGATACTATAATAACTTACCGATGTTAAAAATTCTACAATCAGAGTATCTACCAGATATTATTTGTCTTCAAGAAACGAATCTTAAGAGCAACCAAGAATCTTGTTTACATAATTATCAAAGTTTTTCAAAAAATAGAGTAAACCAAAGAATAGCAAGCGGTGGAGTGACAATTCTTGTAAATAACAAATTAACCGCAAGTAGGTTACCCCTACAAACACATTTAGAAGCTGTAGCTATTTCTCTAGAAGGGACCACAAAAATAAATATTTGCACGATTTACTTACCCCCAAGACAACCAATTGATAAACAGGACCTTTTTAACCTCGTGAGACAAATACCTTCTCCGCGTATTTTGACAGGTGATTTTAATGCTTACAACAGTATTTGGGGCTCTACATATGACGACAAAAGAGGACTTATTATTGAAGAATTAATAGATCAGTATAACTTATCACTGTTGAATGATGGACGCCCTACAAGATTCAATATACAAACAGGCGAATCAACGCCCTTGGACTTAACGATAGCGGATAATAACTTCTCTGCATTAAGGACATGGAACAGATTAGATTACACTTATAACAGTGAGCATTACCCAATAATAATCACCAATAACTTGTTCAAGCTCAAAAATGGAAAGCACGCCCCTAGGTGGAAAACGAAGGAAGCAAATTGGACATTATTTGAAGATATCATAGAAAAACATGTCACAAACTGTCAAATATCCAACAGTATTGACACAGACATCGAAACCTTCTTCAGCATCATATTAAAAGCAGCCGAGGAAACCATTAAGAAAACTGCACCTATTACAAAACATAAACCAGTCCCTTGGTGGAATGAACAATGTAAGACATCGATCGAAGCTTCCAAAAAAGCCTTTAACAAATACAAAAGACATAAAACACTTAACAATAAAATAGAATTTCAAAAACTTAAAGCTAAAGCTCAGTTAGTAGTAAAAACTTCAAAAAGAAATTCGTGGGCTCAATTTGTGTCCAGTATAAACAGTAGGACCCCTATGTCTGAAATGTGGAAGAAAGTCAAAAAATATCTGGAATACCGGCTTATAACAAAATCACTCAACTAAAGAAAGATAATAAAATAATCACAGATGACCTAGAAATAGCAGAAGAATTTGCTAATACGTATAAAAATAGATCTAATACAAGCAATTATAATAATAATTTTATCAACTTTAAACAGAACGAAGAATGCAATGTAATTATACCGTTTGTAGATGACACAGATGCTTTAAACGCCAAATTTAATATAAATGAATACAAAGATGCATTAAACTCATTTAAAGAGACTAGTGAGGGTCCAGATAACATCCCAATGGTTTTTCTTAAGCATTTACCTGAGAATGCACATAATCATCTTCTTAACATATTTAATATTATTTGGACAGAACAGAAATTTCCAACAGCATGGAGAGATTCTATTATAATACCTATATTAAAACCAAAATGTCCCAAAACAGATCCTGAGTCTTATAGACCAATTTCGCTAACATGTACTGCATGCAAACTGTTAGAAAAAATGGTCAACCGTCGTCTCCTCTGGACACTTGAAGATCGAAATATTACTATTCCAGAACAAAGTGGTTTCCGACAAAATAGATCAACTCTAGACAATATTATAGACCTAGAAAGCAGTGTACATGAAGTCTTCTCCCTTAATCACAAATGTATTGGAATATTCTTCGACATTGAAAGAGCCTTTGATACAGCTTGGCGCCACCGTATCATCAGATTACTGTACGATTTAGAAATCAAAGGACATTGCCTTGCATTTATAAAAAAACTTCTTGTATAAAAGATATATCCAAGTTAGAGTAAATGGTAATTTGTCGTCAAAAATGGAATTGGAAAATGGAATTCCTCAGGGATCTGTTATAAGTCCTACGCTATTTATAATTGCCATAAATGATGTTCTACGAAATTTAAAACTTCCACTTAAAGGCCGCTTATATGCTGACGATCTCGTAATATTTGGTCAAAGCAAAAACTTAAACAACCTCTCACAACTTGCACAGAGTTTCTTGTTAGATATTGACCAATGGTCAAAGGAAACTGGATTTATCTTTTCAACAACTAGAACTAAATATATAGTATTTTCTAAAAACAAAGTCAGTACACCAATCTCATTATATCTATACAACCAATGGCTACAACAAAAAGATTGGCTAAAATTGCTAGGAGTTACTTTTGACAGAAAGTTGAATTGGAAAGAACATATCAATAATCTAGCATGTAAATGTTACAGAAGATTAAATTTACTAAAAATTCTAGCACACAAGAATTGGGGTTTAGACAGGAGTACATTGCTAATTATATACTGAACTATGATACGATCACAGCTAGACTACGCGGCTATAGCTTAGGACTCAGCATCGAAATCGGTACTTAAAAAGCTCGGTACTATTCATAACACAGCACTAAGAATATGCCTGGGAGCCTTTTGTACAACACCGATTGAAAGTTTACTTTGCGAAGCAAATGAATTGTCGTTAAATGATAGAAGAGCTTACCTTAGTCTAACATATGCAACAAAAATTAAAGATAATGCAAAAAATCCTGTCTATAGAAATACTTTTACCGATAATTACCCAAATCTTAATGCAAATCACCGTTCTAATAAACCTTTCTATAAAAGAATAAAAGACCATTTGCGTCTGTTTGATATTGTCATACCTGAATGTCTTCCATACACATATGATCATAATCCACCTTGGATTCAAAACATACCATCATATAACTTAGAACTTACGTCATTTGATAAAAACTTCACTAATCCTGATCTAATTATTTCCCATTTTAGACAAATCATTAGTCGTTATAAAAATCATACCCAGATATACACTGATGGTTCAAAATCATCCGAAGGTGTGGGAGCGTCTGTAGTAACTCCAGAGAAGGTCCTTAAATTCAAACTATCTAATGTTAGTACTATATATACAGCTGAACTGTATGCTCTCTATCGCGCCATAGAACTAATCAATCTGACAACAAACAAATATATTATCTTAACAGACTCACTTAGTGCCATACAAAGCATCCGACAACTGTATCCAAAAAACCCGCTTTTAAAAAAAATTAAAACAGTCCTTCTTCAGGCTTGTACCAATCATAATGAGATAAATTTCATCTGGATCCCATCCCATATAGGAATAAAAGGCAACGAAACTGCTGACCATAGTGCGAAAGATGCGATAGTGAGTGACGTTTCCGAGATCGTAAACACATCAGTATCAACGGATATAAAAGCTTATATAAAAAAATCAATCTTAAGTGCGTGGAAAAATAAATGGAATGTGTCGAATTCAAAATTAAAATAAGTGAAACCCAGCATAGAGGCATGGAATGTGTTACCTAAGTCAAGAAGCCAAGAAATAATAGTAACGCGCCTCAGACTCGGACATACTAGGTTAACGCATGATTACTTAATTAAAAAGTGCGAACCGCCGCGATGTGAAACGTGTAATACGACACTAACAATAATGCACCTACTATGTGAATGTTCCCTCTACAATCAACAACGAAGCAATAACAAGATACCAGGAACACTTATAGAAGCTCTAGGTGCAGACTGTAACTTTAACAATACTCTGAATTTCTTGAAAGGCATTAATAAGTACCACAATATTTAATAAACCAAATTGTATTGAAGTAATTGTACCTAATGGAATCCACTAATTTTTCGCTAATGGCCATTTGGTCGATGCGATTTTCTAAATTAAAAAAAAAAAAAAAATATTTCGCATGAACCCCCAGGAAAAGTAAAGGTTTTACGCTACTGAAAATATATTTTTTATTCAATTATAACCAAAACAAAACATTTAAAAAAAATCGATCATTTTTTGACCATAATTTCAAAATTAATGTGTACGGGGTAATAATAGGTTCGAACGGTCTTGACTACGTCACACTCCTGGGCAAGCTGTCAAATGTCATGCGCAATATCACACCTTGTATTCATTGTACCATGCAAGATAAGTGTTCAGTTTTTAGATTGTTTTTATTTACTGTTTGTTTATCATTCATGTATGAATGAGTTAGACTTGTGTTTTTGTTTAATGAAATTTTAATGGCTTCTTGACTGGTAGAACTTGAGTTGATCGGGCCTGCTTTATTTAAAGTTTTTTTTTACTATATGGAATGATAGTTTACTTACTGCTGCAATTCACTTTTTATTTCAGTAAGTTCCTTGTTAGTCTTTATACACTGGTCACACACAATAACGTCTAGGTTTAATTCGACATTGAATGCTTAAATACGTAATCTGATAATTGAAAATTAGAACCGGACTGTGGTAACTTTAAATTCACTAATATGTTAATTATTTCCTACTTCTTTAGCTTATTTAGTTGCGGTCTTAAAAGTGCGACTTGAGTATCGACTTGAATATAGAGTTACATCGAGTTAATGCGACCAAATGTTGTTCTCGGCCTCTCTTGATTTCTTTGTCGGATTGGAGTCCATCTCGTTTGTCGATCTTCTTATTATGTGTACTATTGTGTATATTTTCGTTGTTTAATTTTTTTTCTGTACTTTTGTTTCTTATTAATCTTTTTTATCTGTATGCAGTGATGTCAGGTCTTAGAATTGTTCTCGTTCTAATCCGTTTCGTATATTCTTATTTTTCTACGGAGGTTTCTGTGTTTACGTATCTTTCTATTTCTATCGCATGCTTGGTTTCCCTTTGCAATTCTTTCTTGAATTATTTCTTTTACAGTTTTCCTCATGATGAAATTATCCATCGTGAAGTGCCCCTCTTTATTTTCTTGTTTTTTTCTTACTTTCATAATCGTGTCGTCGTTTGGTTTGTTTGTATTCCATATTAATTGGCTTCAGCCTCCAGTTCGTTAACTGCCTTGGTCTCACCAGTTTTTGCTTTTTGTTTTTACTGTGACTTCTAAATCATCTACGGACGCAGTTATATGTATGTCATTTACAAATATATTCCTCTTGTTCATATTTTTTTTTTCGATAGTATTCTCTTATCTTCACAAATACTCACTTAGTATATCTGAACCACTGCGGTAACTGAAGTGAGCACCGATCCGACAAATTTTTAATAAAAATTCTTGTCTTTGCCGCTTGCTTTTCCTAGAAGCTTAACCGTGGTCTTTGTTTTTTAGTGTCATTACTGTTTTTTTTATTTTTTTTTATTTAATTACTGGCTTTGGATAATAACTTGATCCATTCCATATTGCATCTGTTAACAAAATAGTACTTCGCATAGATGTAAATTAAAAATATAATGTAAACATCAGTATCACAAGAGTCAGTAGATTGACAAAAAACCATACATTCATTCGTTCCATTCAAGGCCCTAACTAACTTGACCAACCATACTTTTCACGCTAAGGTGCCTTTCATAGCGACTTTATTTACAACACAAGACAGGCAACGGCTAGGAGGTAAATTATAACATAAGGATAGACAGAGGGAACAAAGCTAGATTTATACATTCACATTACACATTCCATCCTAAATTTTTCTTTTCGTCCTTTTTAAATATTGCCAAAAAATTTGGTTAAGCCTAAAATTATGACGAGAGATATATCAAATAGAAGATTGACACTGAGGAGAGGAATTTGTTCTTTTATTAGATTTTCCAATAGATACTTAATAGCAGCATCAATATATATCCATCCGACCATCCAATGATTGATATCGTCAGTGTTACCATTACAATCATAAAGTTCTCTTTCACTTAAATTAAATCTATAAAGATAGGCTTTCACAGTAGCATGAATAACAAGGCATCTAACAAATATCTATTGCTACAATGTCTAATTTTTGGTGGGATACAATATTTTTAGCCACATTTTCATTCCGGAAATTTCTGCTTTTATATTTTTGACATGTTTCACATCTTTGGGTAACTCTTTTGCAATCCGGTAATCTTTTCGGCATATATAGTTTTCGCGAAAAACCAGCCAAACCTTCCTGCTGCCGATATGTCCATTGTCCTCGTGTAATTTCTGTATGATCCTTTCTGCCAATGTCTGTGTTATCACGTATAGTTCCTTTCCATCAATTCGTTTGAAAAATATACCGTTTTCCCTCTCCGCTCTTCTTTTTTCTCTTTCTTCCAGGTCTTCTTGATTTGTTCTAATTTCGTTTAACGAAAATACACCTTCCTCTTGTGTCAAAATGTTCAGTCCTACACGAAAAGCAATTACTTCCTTTTTCCCCGAGTCTTTATCCCTTGTGAGAGCGTCGGCTATAATGTTGTCTTTTCCTTTTATATGTCGAAACTCAAAGTCATACTCCTGTAGTAACAAAATGCCTCTATGTATACGATTGTTAACCAGACGATTTTTCATCATATGTACCAAAGCTGCATAATCAGTTTCGATTGTGAATTTTGCTCCCAACAGATAAAATCTTAACTTATTTACACAGAAAAGTACGCTAGCAAACTCTAGTTCAGTCACACTGTATTTTCTTTCGTGTGTTTTTGTCACCCGGGAAATAAAACAAATCGGCACTTCTTGATTGTTTTGTATTTGCGACAAAACTCCCGCAAATTTTTGTATGGATGCATCAGTTCGTAGTATGAAAGGCAAATTGTACATGGGATGATATATTTTCGTTCCTTTCGAGAATTCCTCTTTTAAAATTTGAAAAGCTTTCTCTTGTTCTTCTTTCCAATTCCATTTAACACCCTTCAGAGGAATTTCCTTCTGGGTTAAATCAGGAATTAGTTTTTTAAAATAGTTGATCGTCCCGAGAAAACCTCTCAATGTTTTTAAATTCGTTGGTCTTGGGTATTCATCTATGAGTTTTACCCGGTCCTCGGCTAAACTAACTGTTTGTGTGTCCAATTTAAATCCCAAATATATCACTTCTTTTTGAAAAAATTGACATTTTTCAATATTCAGTTTTAATCCGGCCTTGTCCAATTCTCCCAAAATAATCTTTATGTGTTCCAAATGACTTGATGTATCTGGTGAAAAAATGAGTAAGTCGTCGATGTAGTGCACTATGAAATCTTCATATTTATTTAATATTGTATGGAGAGCTCTTACCAATGCTGCACATGCACTTTGTAATCCAAATGGTACTACTTTAAATCGGTATACAATACCATCGATTGAGAAAGCGGTGTAATTTCTACATCTTTCTGCTAACGGTATTAACCAAAAACTATTTTTCAAATCAATTTTAGAAAACATGTGTGTTCTTGTAATTCTCCCAAAAATAGCTTCCAAAAATAGGGACCAGAAGGGCAACCAGTTTCTGATATTTCCATCAAACTTCTTAAGTTCTAGAGTAGGTAATTTAATTTTACGCCTACCTGATCTGCTGCCTACACTACTTTCCGAGGCCATGGAGTCTACCTCTTCACCTGGCTCGTCCCGCGGCTTCTGTAGAAAATCCTCAGCCTGTGTGTTCAGGTCGGTAAATTTCCTTAAATAAACTTCGCTACCATCTATCTCTGCCAACAAGTCTGCTTCACTTTCATCACTTTCCAACAGACACTGGTATATATCGCTGTCAACTTTCCTTAGATCCTCATATTTTTGTTTCAAAATTTCTAAGGTCACCACGATTAAACGTACCTTTCTTTCCGGCGCCGACAACAGCTCTTCCAACTCTTTCGCCGATTTAGTAAAGGTGGTACGGAGTACTTTACGGTGCTTTTTGTTTTGATCCATGATTCACAATGCACACTTGACCAAACTACACACGTTTATCGGAACAACAACAAATTAAACGTGCGGTCAAGTGTGTCCGGTTAGATCACTACACTTTCGGCACACCCGGTATACTCAAAAACGATTAATCCCGTAAACTGCCTGTCCTGTGACGGTCGCCAAATGTTGGTTGTATCAATGTAAATCTACTTGTTCTACATCAATATCGTTCGATGGAATAAAAGTCCAAAATTATCAACAATAACTTCTATTCAAAACTTACAGGCAGTTTTAAAATGAAATAATTCTAAAGAATATATCGGTGGTAAGTTCACAAAGGTACCGATTTTACAATCTTTTAAATTAATATCAACATGCCACGGCTTCTCCGAAATAAAAATATAATCAAAGCGGGAAGTCGTTAAATTTAATTACACATTCTCGACGTGAGATATAAACATAAAAACCACGTCGCCCTAATATCTAGAATAAACATCTTTTGAGTGCGTCTTATGCTTAATAAGCAATAATACTACTAAAATAATCTACTGAGTGTCTCTGACACTGCAGGTACGCAAAAAACATTTTCTGATCCCGGTTCAACAAATCAATCGATAAATCCACCAATTAAATTAACCATTCCAAAGTGCACTGTTTGTCATAAATATGGACATAAAGCAGAAAAATGTTATCGTAAACCACAATCTCACAATGTTGTTCATAAAACCTATTGCGACAACGATAGTTGAGAAAAAGAAATAGAAATCGAAGTTGATCAGGATTTTTTTAGAGCAAGTGCCGCTGACAACGTTACAGTTTACCCAGTAGCAAATAAACCGCTTCTTTACGCGCATATTAAAAATTTAAATATAAAATTATTAATTGATTCAGGGGCAGCTATATCAATATTGAAACCAGGTAAAATTTTAGACTCTTATCACTTTAATCATGAAAATTTTGAAATATTTGGTATTAATAACGAACCAATTCAAGTTACAAAGAGCGTAAACTTTAAGTTATTTTCGGGTGTTCAAAAATTCTATATAGTTGACATAAATTCTCCTTTTGATGGAATACTTGGTTATGATTTTTTAGAAAAGAATAAATGTGTTATTGACTTTGGTTTAAATACTTTATTTGCTAATCGCGAGGAAATCCCATTGTTTCAATCTGATCAGGAACATAATATACTTAGTGTAAATAATATACACGAACATCAAGTCCAAAGTAATAATGTTATTGACGTAACTGAAAAAATCGATACTATTGTAAGTAAACTAAAATTAGAAGCTCTGCCAAGAATTCGATTAAACCATGTCCATCAAAAACAAAATGAATATACCGAATTTAAGAATATTAAAACTAACTTAAATTTAAATAATTTCTCCTACTCTAATGAGCAAATCTTAGACGTTAACAATAAGAATATTTTATATCTATATGATGAGAATGACAGAAATGTATATCATTTCGAAAATTTAATTTTAATGATGTAAAACCATTTTATGATGCGATTAACTAAACGAAGTTGAAGTGTAACACGACAAGTAGTAGATATGAGCTTTAATTATCCATATTATAAAGGAATTTTAATCAATAATGACTGCAATATTTAATCAGATTACCTTATGGTACACTTCATCTACGGCTTTCTCATAACAACAAAAGTAAAATAAGTTATTGCCGGTTGGTTTTTTTGTTCCATGTGGACCTACCTGCCCTGTATGGAGTATGAGAGGCTCTTCACTACAAGTCAAAACTTCGAAGCTGCAAAAGAAACCCTTCTTGGACACCCCAGCTTCGGTCTTCAGGAGGGAGGTGTTATGGCGAGCACGCCACTGTGTGTGTGTGTGTTTTATCTCAATATTCAGACTACTTAGAAGATGATAAACATCCACGCTGAGTATCTCGAGGTGTTTATGATATTATCAAGAACTATGAGAGGTTTTTAGGATAGTTTGTAATTCTTAAGTTAGTATAGTCTTATACCCTAAACTGTTAACATCTAAATAAATTTGTGCAATTCATTCAGAGTTACGTTATTTAATTCTCCAACGAACACATATCATTTTATAGAGAATAAAAGTTATATAAAGAATATATATATATATATATATATATATATATATATATATATATATATATATATATATATATATATATATATATATATATATATATATATATATTATCTTCACGCCTATTGGCCCAGTCGTAACGTATGAGGGTTAATTGGAAAGGAAAGAAGGCGAGAGGTACAATTAGAAAAAATTAAACAGAACATGTCATAAACATCATTAGATATATCAAGTAATAGAATAAAAAATAATGATAACATTTTTTTGTTTGTACACATACACATATCTTTATCTATTTTCTATCGTTGAAGGAATTATTGGAGTCGGGAATGATAGCTGTCTCTGAGGGAGCCTTGTTACTGGCTACCTACATTCGAGGGTTGGAAATCTTTTGATTCCAAGCCGTACTTCAAAGGACTTGTGAATGGATGTATCTCCATAGGTTTGGTTCTTCAGTGACCGTTGAAGTATAAGGATTCTTAATATGAGCAAATATAGCTCCAGAGAAATAAAATCACTTTTGAGTTTATCGATTTATAATTAAATCTTTTTAGAGTAGAGAGGCCCAACACGACCGTAGCGTACTATACAATATCAAAAAATTCTTTCTTTATAACACGCAAGAGAAAACACACCGGTATGAGAAAATGCCCGATTTTGGCGGAGAGAAATATTTAATACGTGAATTGAGAGTGTTTAAAAATTCAATGCCTCAAGGGCGATGTGTGAGAATGAACTGATAAATCACTACTTGATGCGTAAAAGTAAAGATTACTGCTCTTTTATTTAGGTGTGAAAACTATTTAAGAGGGTGAGACGCCAGTCACTCGGGGTCGCGAACAAACTTGATGAAGTGACTGTTACAGTTATTCTACACTAAGAAAAGTCTAAAGAATTACATTTTTATTTTATATTTTAAAACAATATGTTCATTTCTGCAACATAGACTGCCCGCGTTGAAGTATTTACTTCAAAACGAAAAAAAGAGTGATTTGAGAATGTAAGCAAACTTAACTTAAAGGTAATTTAAGAAATAACTATTCCTAAACTAGAGTAATTCATATAAATGTAACAACATTTAAAGTTTTAATTTTCCACTTTGTCCACAGGAAGAGGACAGAGTTTTGTAATGGGTCTGTTAAAATATCCATCTCTAGTCTTTATTTTAACACTACGGATCTTATCGTCCTTACCAGTAAACCATTCAACAATTCTTGCCAATGGCCAGTGTAGGGGTGGAACTTTATCTTCCTTATTTTCAAGACAAGAAAATGCTCGAAAAAAGTGTGCCTTTTGCAAAAGTTTTATTATTTAATTTTCAGCATTTTTTAATTCTGAAACAGAGAAGGGTCCAACATATTTTTCATTTGGAAACTTGAAATTGTGAATATACCTGAGAATAAGTGCGATACTGCGTTGTAGTTTGAAAAATTTGAAAATTTGAGAGATAAATTTTCAATGTTATATGATATAAGTTCAGGAGCTGACATGCCTCTTGACACAATATCTGCGGGGTTTTGTTTTGACTTTATATATCGCCACGTAAATTGTGGGTTTCCTTGTATTTCAGAAACTCTATTTGCAACAAACTGTGAGCATCTCAAGCTATGTGAGCCTAACCAAGCAAGTACGATTTCTGAGTCCGTCCAGCAGTTTATTGAGTTTATTTGAGTTAATTTATTATTTCGAATTTCAACCATTCTTTTAGTGAGTTTGCTGCATAAAACAGCACCCATAAGTTCTAACTTAGATAAAGTTAATGTTTTTATTGGAGCTACCCTACTTTTAGAGGTGATGAGTGTGGAAGAGACATTTCTTGAGCTATAAATAACTCTAATATATATGCAGCTGGCGTATGCCTTTTCACTACCGTCAGAAAATGCGCGTATTTGTATACTACATATATAATTTTCAATAAAAAAAGGTCTGTGCATTTTTAAATGTTTTAGTGCTGAAATATGTTTGAGAAAATTTAACCATTCATTTAAGAGTGTAGAGTCTAAACTTTCATTCTACTGAATTCTTGAAAGCCAAATTTTTTGGATTATTATTTTTGCAGTTACTATTACAGGATTAATTAATCCCTTGGGGTCGAAAAAACTTACGATTATCGAGAGCACTTGCCTCTTAGTGTAGGAATCTTTTATTTCGATTTCTGGTACTGAAATAGAGAAACTATCTAATTTAGAGTCCCAACAAAGACCTAATATTTTATTGAAATGATTTTCTGGAGATATAACATACGTAGAGTCAGTTGAAAATTGTGAAATATTTTCTAAAAATTGTGGTGAATTTGAACACCATTTGTGAAGAGATATGCCTGCCTTTTGTAGCAGTTCAGTGATTTGCTTATGCGCAAGTGTGAGTATTTCAATACTATTTGTACCATATAATATGTCATCAATATAGCACAAATTAATGAGCATATCATGAGCGAGAGGATATTCTTCCTTATGCATGTTTGCGAGTTCAATTAAACATCGTGTACTAAGGAAGTTAGCTGGTTTCGTTCCATAGGTAACCGTTTCTAATTGTATACATGTTAACGGCTCCGAGGGAGAGTTGCGCCACAAAATATTTAATAAGAAAGTTTGGTTGGGGTTAATTCTGATTTGTCTAAACATCTTTTTTATATCAGATGTGAATACATACTTTTTTTTTTTTTTTTTTTTTTTTTTTTTTTTTTTTTTTTTTTTATGGCCTTGGCATAGCCAATTGACCAGACTATTTTGTAATTTGTATTCACAGAACAACAATCAGAGTTGGAGTTAGTACTAAATGTAAGTTTTAATTTTTCTTTTTATTTTATTTTTTTTTTATTTTTATTTACTTTTTTTTATTTATTTTTTTTTTTTCGGTATATTACTTTTTTTTTTTTGTTATATTACTTTTTGAGATATTGTATGTAATATGTATATATATTTTTTATTTTGTTTTGGTCATCTTTTGTAATAATTTTGTTTTACATTTTTTTTTTTGTTTTTTTTTATATATTTTTTTTATTTTTTTTATTTTTTTTTTTTTCGTATTAAAAGGTTTATTACATGATTGGTATGTTCGCAAATTACTTACAAGTTTCATCTTAATTCTATGGTTAGTAAATTATATTGTTTAAAGTTTATATTTACAATTTCTTATTAACTGATAAATACAATTATAGATTTCTACGTTTCCAGAGAAAATTAATTCATTTATGTGAAATGGGAAACAGACATTTAGTTTTCGTAAGTTTTCATATAAACACGTAATATTTCCTTGTTGGTTTACACATTCTAACAGGATATGTGTTAAATCTCCATATTTACCACAAGTACAGTTTGGAGTGTCTACTAAATTCATTTTGCACATTCTTGAAGGTGTTAGAGCATGATTTGACCTTAGCCTATTAATAGTTTTAATAAAACTTTTGTTGGACTCTGAATGAAACCACCTTTTTTAAGAAGTGTGGGTTGGAATACATACTTAAAGAGTCTAAAATTGACTAAAGTGTCAAATAGTTCTGGTTGTGTGGTATAACCCTTTAACATAATATCATTAAGGCTAAAACCAGAAGTGGTTTTCATCGATGCGTCAAAAAGTACGCGCAAACGAGTTGTGAGAGAAGTGTCTTTTTCTACACTGTGGTGGGGCAAGAAATATTTGTTTTCTGAGTGTATATTCTGCAGAGAAAAACGGAACATATTTTGCATGTCCTAATTCAACATACTCATCTATAAAAGATTTATATTGTTTATAAAGAGAATTATTTTTTGAGAATTTGTTCTCCAAATTTAGAAATCGCCTTCGCGCCATTTGGAAAGAGTCGCCCAATTTATTATTTTCATAAGGCGTGCATAGGGGTAAATCTACTTGGAACTGTCTATTCGGTAGGATTTGTGTTCTGGCTTTAAATATTTTTTCAGCCTTTTCATCATCAGGACTTAAACGCTTTATTTCGGGAAATTCTTCGATGTCCCAAAACCTTTGGAGAAGATTATTTATATTTTCTTCTTCAGTGTGAGATTCAACAAATAAAGAAATATGATTCGAGTGTGAATAGTTACAGTTTGAGTGAGAGTGCATCTGTTTCTTAGATGAAACTTGTGGAGATAGGTTACCGAACATGACATATCCCAAATGAGTGTTTTAAAGCACAGGAAGACCTGCTCCAATATGAATTAAACAATCCTTTAATAGATCACAGTAAATTTCTGCACCTAATAAGAGATCGATCCTCCCTGGAGAGGAGTAAGAGGGATCACTGAGCTTTATGCCAGCTGGTATTTTTATTTTGCTACGATCTAGAGGTACCTGAGGTATTTTACACGTAATACTATCCAAAACTGCACATGATACTTCAAATTTCATATCATTGTTTTTATATGGGAAAAATTCAATGTTTACCATTTCATTTGAGATGGAAGAATTTTGAGAGATTGTGGAAATTTGTAATCTTTTATTGGTGGTAGAGTAATTTAGTTTATTTACTAAATCTTTTGTTGCAAAGCTCGATTAAGATCCATTATCGAGAAGACATCTTGCGTGTACAGGTTGTCCACTTTCAGAGTAAATCGTTACCAGCGCTGTGGCTAGCAAAACTTCGTTTTTTGGATTGAAAGTTGAGAGAGAAGAGATGCAAGATGAATTTTGACTTTGTGTGTCTGTGAGTAGACAATTTTCATTTGTCTGAGTGCTTAAGTGAGTAGAAGTCTTTGGTGATTTATTATATGAATGTGGAGAATTAATTCTTTGAGTAACTTGGGCATTATTACTTCTTTGAGGAGCACGAAAATGACTTTAAGAGATATGTGGTGCACTATGGTGAGTTTGTGAATCACCCTGTATTGACGATTGAGAGGTTTTTGATGCATTAAAGCGTGATTGTTGCCTATTGGCGTGACTTTGATTACCATCATGTGAATTTGAAGCACTTTTATTGCTTCGAGTGGGAGAGAATAAATTATTTTCATGAGTGTAAAAAAAATTATTTTCTTCATGTAGAAGTGTATTGTGCTTTTTATTGCAAATTTTACATGTGTATTTAGAGATGCATTTATCAGTAAAATGCTTAGTGCCAAGACAATTTCTGAAAACCTGTGCTTGCTTTACAAAATTAAACCTTTCTCGAGAATTTGTGTCTTTAAATAAGTTACACTGATATATTTTATGACCAGTTTGTTTACCAAATATGCAATTTTCATAGCTAGATTTATTATTATTTATAGTGGAAATATGAGCAGTTTTTTGAGTGACTTTATTATTAAACTTTGACTGAGTTTCAGTGTAATTAAGTTTCTCAGTCGGGGTCGAGAACAAACTTGATGAAGTGACTATTACAGTTATTCTACACTAAGAAAAGTCTAAAGAATTACATTTTTATTTTATATTTTAAAACAATATGTTCATTTCTGGAACAGTCTCCGAATATGAACTTCTGGACCATCCAAAAGGTAATTTCCAGTAATATGCTGTTCAATGAATTCTGTTTTATCGCCGAGTAGGGTTTCGTATAAAGACCATGGATATCGCTGAGCGAAAGATACATATTCCAGTTTCGCACAGTACCGGCATGCTGAATTAAGCTGTTGTTTCGTATGTACAGAATTGATGATTCCCACTCTGAAAATTTTTTAGAACAAGTCTGTAAATAAAGTAAATTCAAAATCACATCATATTTATACTGAATATTTGCAGTCACGTATTTATTAATTTATATTATCTACAAAACAGTAATTTTTCCCAAGATTGAAAATAATCACAAGAAAACTAAAATTTAACAATCCATGCTAAGAGACTCATAATAAGACAAAAACAAAAATTTTAAATCACAAGTCTTTTAGTTTAGAGTAATTCGACTGAAAAAAAATTACATAATACGCAAGTTACAAATATAATAAAAAACGAGATATTAGAAAAGAACTAATATGTATGAATAAAACTAAAACAAAATATGTCTCTGATGCGGGAGTCTAACCTAATGCAACGAGACTCGGAATAATACAGAAACAGAAAAATGTATTTAAAAAGAGGATGTGTAAAAAAGAAAATGACATATATACAAATATATACAAGTTACCAATGTAATCAAAAAATACAACGTGACATTAGAAAAGATGTATAAATAAACCTAAAAAATGTGTCTCTGGTGCGGAATTCTAATCTGTTGCAACGAGACGCAACATAAAACAGAGACAGAAAAATTAGTCTAAAAAGAAGGTCTGTAAGAGAATAAATAACGCAAAATTTTAAAGCAAAAGTCTTTTAGTTTAGAGTAATTCGACAGAGAAAATGTATACAAATTACGAATATAATCGAAGAAGGAGCGAGATATAAAAGAACTACTATGTATGAATAAAACAAAAAAATTGTCTCTTGTGCGAGACTTTAACCTCATGCAACGTTACGATACTCTGAAACGAAAAAATCGAGACACACAAACGTTAATACATCAAGAGCCAACTTAGAACCATAAACGATAAGATAAGATATAGTAAACTAAAAGTAAAGATAAGATAAAGTAAAAAATATTTTTTTTTTATTTAATTTAACGTGCTTGTGACAGCTTCTGTCATTAGCACGAGGCACCGTGGAGACAATTATTGTAGAAAATTAATTATATTTATATTATAATAGTTTGTCCTTCTATAATAATTTTAATAATGATTGTTATTCTCACTAATATATCTCACTAATTTTAAGACATTCAATCAGCATGACACGCCTTCTTTCTGCTGCATTGTATCTTCTGCGCGTGTCAGTTCTTAAGATTCAAAATATTCAAACCCAACTACCCTTAACATCACTTCGTCTTTGCCTTCTCAAATAGAAGCACGTAAGTCAAACTTATTTTTCAGCTTCTCAAATAAAAGCAAGTTATAATTCTCACGCTTCTCAAATAGAAGCCGTTTTCAAATAACTTATTTTATTAAATAGTTAATTAAATTCAGTGTCTGTGCATCGAATATGTAAGTACCTAAAATTATTCTTTTATCAGAAGAAAATCGACAGTTTGTGTGCCAACATTTCATAAATGCCGGTCCGACAAATTACAGGGTTGCCGGATATTCAACAAACTATAAACTTTCTTGTTCTATAAATCGCATGTATTTAGCTTTAAAAACAATTATTAATATAAACAGTTGTGCGGTTTAAGAACATTTTATATGAACATTTATGTTTTTATTATTATTAAAAAGGGTGATTTGTTGGCAATCCCGATACTACTATTTATTCATGTAAATAATACAATAAAAATATTTCTAGCTTAATTCTTATTTTAATTATTCTACTTTTAACTTTACTATCCACTATATTATTACTAATCCGCAATTTTGCGACCTAATGGTCGCTGGTCCTTCGAGGTTTTATTTATTTTTTATCTACCAAATGTAGGAAGGTGGGACTATAATTTTTCAAATATTTACTTTTAAATCATCGAACCAGCTACCTCATCCTTTCCCCTACATTTGTTTTGGTCATTATCGAGCCGGATTTCTTGTCAGAATGACATTCCTCTAATAATAATTCTATTACTTTTCAATAGCTAGCACGTTATTTGTCAAAATGACATTTTTATCATAATTATTCTATTACTTTTTGCTCACAATTGTTCTATCAATTTCTAAACTTATGCCGCTAATCACCTTCGAGTGCACCTGAACAAACTTTTATGAAAAACTCAAAACAGTGACAGTGATTTTATAACGGACAAAATAATTTTAAAACTTTATCGGGAGTGTTCGGTTTCCAGAAATTTTTGCGAACCGGCAACCCTGTTGAAACTGCATCAACCCTAAGTACGCGATAGTAACAGAACTAACAGTCCAGTTCCTTTATCTCTACACCATCTGTTGTGTTTGTGTTAAAAACATTAGTTTAACGGCATTTAGTGACTGATTTTATAAGTCTTGCCGAAAGATCTTTATACCTGCCTACTTAAGAACCTTTTGGGGTGTTTGGTAAATAAACACTACCTGATGTTTGCCAGTTTATTTTAAAACGTTTTCGTGAACATGTTGTGTAGTTTTAAGAATTCATTTTTACGATCATACCTGAATTTGAGTATTTATCTACATAATATATTGAGTATTTATATTTCGTTTTATATATTTTGAACTCTTTGTTATTGTTTTATTTTTATAATCGATATCTGCATTGTGATTTTCGTGATATTATTATTGATATTATCATTTTAACTGGTAATATTTTATTTTCTGTCTATTATTTTCTAAGTTTTTAATGATTATTAATAATTAATTTGAATTTTACCAGTTTGCTTATATTCTATTAACATATATTTGTTGCGTAGCGCATTCTTTATTTTCTGATCAGTGGCTTTTAATTCTTTCGTATTTTAAAATGGATCTAACCGCTATAAAAAATAAACGTAAAGGTTGTAAAATTCAATTGTCTAGGATCGAATCCTATATTAAAAATCTTGATGGATCGGAGGAAATCTGCATATTAAATGTAAAACTACAAAATATTTTAGGTACCTACGAAAGTTACAAAAATCTTCAAAGTGATATAATTACACTTGAAGATTTTAGCGATGTAGAAGTCAATGCAGAAAATTAAGTATCAGATCGTTTCGAGATTGCTATTGCGCAACTTGGATCCAATATTGAAAATCTTAAGAAAAAATTATCCAATAGTGATATTATTAAATCCTCTAATATTATTTTGCCAAAAATCAACATTAAACCTTTTACAGGGTTGGCTCAAGAATGGCCCTCATTTTTCGATCTTTTTTCAGCGGTAGTGCTGAATAACTCTAAATTAAAAACTGACGGGGAAAAATTTTATTATCTAAAAAGCTTACTGCGCGGTCCTCCTTTAGATTTAATTTCCAGTCTGAGCCTAACTAATCAGAATTTAAACGTATAATTTTAAGTTATTAATTTCTTTGTACCAAACTTTGGTAGAACAAAAAAGTTTATCAAAAAGCACAGCAAATGATTTGAAGGAATTCTATATTACCTCTCGTAAAACTTTCGATTTAATAAATAATACAGGTCATACTCCTCAAATCAAATTGGAATGTTTAATTATATTTTTGCTAGAACAAAAACTTGACTTCAATTCTAGGAAAGCGTTTGAGAGCGAGCGAGATACGGGAATCATTCCTACTGCGGAAGAATTTTTTGAATTTTTGAATAAAAGACAATCCGTTTTAGAAAATTTAAATCTTTTTGAACCCAATTCTTCCAAATTTTATTCCAGACACACTGACGGCCGAAAAAATAAGGTTTCATTAGTTTCTAATGTAAATAACCTTCAACGTCAATCTTACAACGTCCGTGCTAATTGTTTTTATTGTAAAGAGTCTAATCATCGTATTTATGGATGTTCGAAATTTTTAACTTTAAAACCCCTAGAAAGATATCAATTTGTCAAATCTAAGAAATATTGCATAAATTGCCTCAGTAACACTCATGCAATACCGCAATGTAAATCTTTAAAAAGATGCTCCACTTGTGGGAAACCTCACCACACTTATTTACATTTTGATAATCAATCAAACCCATGCCCTAGTACGCAAACTCATAATCACGTTCCAAATATAAATACGACCTCTCGTTTTAGAGGAATCAATCATGGAATAGAACCATCTAATGTACATATTGTAAATAAATCTTTGTCTCCAAATATGAACCCTGTAAGTAATGAATTTATTGAATATGCTCATCCCTCATCTCAGCAAGCTTCACTTCATACTGTATCTATTTCTGATAACATAGTTCTTTTACATACAGCTCTTGTAAATATCAGATGCTCTAATGGTCAACAAAAGGTGGCAAGAGCACTATTAGATTCTGCTAGTCAAATGAGTCTCATTGAAAGCTCCTTTGCAAAAAATTTGCAGCTGTCCTCTCGAACACAATTTGTAAATATTTCTGGGTTAGGTAGTACCAATTGTGCTAAAAGTAGAGAAGTGCTAGATATACAATTTAGTTCTCTTGTTAACCCATCAATTAGTTTTAACGTTTCTTGTTCTGTTATAAACAAAATAACAAATAATCTCCCCCAATTTTCTATATCTCCTGAGGTTCTAAAATTACATGAACATATAATACCCGAACTTGCCGACCCATTTTTCTTTAAAACTAGGCCTATAAATTTACTTCTTGGTGCTGATATTTATTTTAATTTACTTAAATCTAATATTATTAATATGGGACCTAGATCCCCCTCTTTAGTTGAAACTTATCTGGGTTACATTATCGCCGGTCCTATACCTAGGAGCCGCTTAAATTTTTCCTCAAACCAAAATAATGTTTATCATTCTTATATTACAACTAATGATGTTCAATTCGAAAGAGAAGATGAGTTGACCCGTCGTATGGAAAGTTTCTGGGAATTAGAAACTATTCCACTATCAAAAAATCATTGTTCTAGCGAAGAACTTGCAAAACAAATATTCAAAAACACCACTATTATTTTACCGTCAGGTCGTTACCAGGTCGATATGCCCTTCCTTGAAAATATGCCCACAAAATTGGGGCAGTCTTTTTGCATGGCACGCCAAAGATTTATCTCTCTTGAGAAAAAATTCAATTGTGATTCAAGTTTATTTTAAAACTATAAGAATGTTATATATGAATATCTTACTTTAAATCACGCTCAAGTAATCCCGTTATCTTTTTACAATCATCCTACTAATGAATTTAAATATTTTATCCCCCACAGAGCTGTAATACGGAAACACAGTTCAACGCCTGTGAGAGTAGTTTTTGACTTTAGCGCCCGTACTGATACCGGAGTGTCCTTAAATGACCTAACTTCAAAAGGTTACCAAGTACAGGACAATCTCTTTGACATATTATGTAGGTTCCGTTGTTTCAAATTTGTCCTTTGTGCTGATATTCAAATGATGTATAGATTTATAGATATAAATCCATCACAACGTCATTTCCAAAATTTCTTATGGAGAGAAAATCCTTCTGATCCCTTCACCTGTATTCAACTTTCAAGTCTTAGTTTTGGGCAAAATTGTGCACCGTATTTGGCTACGCGTGTCTTAAAGGATATCGCTGAGAGATATCCTAACTTCCCTAATGCTCGGTATGCTCTACTTAGACAAACCCATATGGACGATATTATGGTATCAGGTACTAACGATTTTTCATCTCTAGAAACAATATATTCGGAGCTTAATACTATTTTGGGTAAACACGGACTTAAGCCTCATAAATGGCAATCCAACTCTTCTGAATTTTTATCTACGATATCACAAACTTCGTCCTATGAAATTGATTTTAATATTAATGGCTTCCCTAGTAACATACTAGGATTAAAATGGAACCCTCTGTCTGACCTCTTACTTATTCGTACTACTAATATACAAGAACCTGCTGTTTTAACTAAACGCAGTATTTTATCTTTCATTTATTCTGTGTTTGACCCCCTGGGTGTGATCAATCCGCTAATCGTGCAGTGCAATCGGCTTTTGTGATGCTAGTCAACTAGCCTATGGAGCCTGTGTGTACCTTGTCGTTAGCTATAATGATAATACTTTCTCTTCAAGATTAATTGCCGCAAAGTCCCGAGTCAATCCATTAAAGAACAAACTTACAATTCCTAAATTGGAGCTGTGCTCTATGGAGTTACTTGCCATCCTATCTTCTCGGATTATACAAATTTTGCATGATACTATCAATATTGAGTCCATTTATTTATGGTCCGATTCATTAGTTGCCTTAACATGGGTTAAAAGGTCTGAATTAGAGATATCTCCTTTTGTTAAAAAACGAGTCCTTACTGTTCGTGATAATAGCAGGAATACCACATGGCGACATATCAGATCTCCGTTAAATCCCGCTGATCATTTGTCGCGTGGAAATTTTTCATCTGATGTTCATCAATTCTGGTTTCATGGTCCTCATTTTTTATCTCAAACCAATGATTTTGATTCTATTGATTCTTTTGAACTTCTAAATGAAGTACCTGAATGCATGCAAGTATCATTTCCCATTACTGAATCGCCAGAACAATTCTGGAAATCTATATTTTTAAAATTTTCGAAATTTTCTAGCATGCAAAAAGGAATCGCTTTTAGTTTTAAAGTGATTCTCAAATTTAAAAAGATAAACATTTCTGGCAGTCCTTTGACAGTAGAAGAGCTTCAGAATGCCCATGATTTTATTATAAAACAGGTCCAATCTTATTCTTTTTTCCAATTAAATCAAACTATTACAGGAGGGAAAATCTATTTCAACTCCCAAATTGCTTCCTCTTAATATCTTCCTTGATGAAAATAGCATACTCCGTGTAGGAGGTCGACTTGAATATACCGAATTAAGTTTTTCTCAGAAATTTCCCATTTTCCTCCCTGAAAATAACCATGTTGTCGATCTACTAATTAATCGGGAACATATGCGTTTAGGACACAGTGGAGCTCAAAATGTCCTTGGAAATTTTCGTCTTCGATATTGGCCGTTAAATGGTATACGAAGAATTAAAACTATCATTAAAAAGTGTGTTATTTGCCATAGATTTAATGCTCAATTTGCATCACAGATAATGTCCCCTTTGCCTTTGGATCGAGTTCAACAGGCTCGTCCATTTTCTAAGACCGGAATAGATTTTGCTGGTCCTATTATGATTCGCTTCTCTAGATTAAGGAAGGCCCCCACCACTAAGGCTTATATAGCCATTTTTATATGTATGGTAACCAAGGCTATCCATATAGAACTTGTCTCCAATTTGTCCACGGAAGCTTTTATTACTTCATTAAAACGGTTTATAAGTCATCGAGGAAATCCTCAAATAATTTACTCTGATAACGGCACCAATTTTATTGGAGCTCGTAATCAATTACGAGACATCTTTATTTCTGAAATCCAAAGAAAATAATCACGAAATTCAGAATTTTCTTTCTTCCACCGAAATTACCTGGAAATTAATCCCTCCCAGGTCTCCACATTGGGGCGGACTCTGGGAAGCAGCTGTAAAGAGTGCTAAATTTCATTTGACCAAATTGCTCGGCAATACTTGCCTTACTTTTGAAGAACTGTCTACTTTATTAGTGCAAATTGAAGCCATATTAAATAGTCGTCCCATGTATCCCCTTTCTAACGATCCTAATGATCTCTTGCCTCTTACTCCTGGCCATTTTCTGATTGGAGCTCCCCTTATTTCTTACCCAGAAAGGGATCTTTCTAGGACCCCTACTAATCGGCTTTCTTATTGGAAAGTGTGTTCCAAACTCCAACAAGAGTGTTGGAGAAAATGGTCTGTGGATTATTTGCACCGTCTACAGCATAGACCCAAATGGCAACTACCCCAACAAAACTTGGCGATCAATCAGCTAGTTCTCATACAATCTGAAGATCGCCCTCCTTTAAATTGGCCACTAGGTAGAATCTTGGAATTATTGACTGGAAGGGATGGTAAAGTTCGCGCTGCACGTGTAAAAACAGCAGAAGGTGAATATGTTCGCCCCATAATAAAATTAGCACCTCTTCCAATTTCTGATTAAACCTTTTCTTAACGGTCGTTTCGATCATTGTATAGATTTTAAATTTTCCCCGCCCCCCAGTATGTAGAAAATTAATTATATTTTCTACAATAGTTTGTCCTTCTATAATAATTTTAATAATGATTGTTATTCTCACTAATATATCTCACTAATTTTAAGACATTCAATCAGCATGACACGCCTTCTTTCTGCTGCATTGTATCTTCTGCGCCTGTCAGTTCTTAAGATTCAAAATATTCAAACCCAACTACCCTTAACATCACTTCGTCTTTGCCTTCTCAAATAGAAGCACGTAAGTCAAACTTATTTTTCAGCTTCTCAAATAGAAGCAAGTTATAATTCTCACGCTTCTCAAATAGAAGCAGTTTTCAAATAACTTATTTTATTAAATAGTTAATTAAATTCAGTGTCTGTGCATCGAATATGTAAGTACCTGAAATTATTCTTTTATCAGAAGAAAATCGACAGTTTGTGTGCCAACATTTCATAAATGCCGGTCCGACAAATTACAGGGTTGCCGGATATTCAACAAACTATAAACTTTCTTGTTCTATAAATCGCATGTATTTAGCTTTAAAAACAATTATTAATATAAACAGTTGTGCGGTTTAAGAACATTTTATATGAACATTTATGTATTTATAGTTTATTCGTCTTCCGGGTTTGGACCGTGTCATTTGTGAGTGACCCAAAAGTGGGTTCATCTCTACGATGCCCATCTTGGTAGTTAGTATTCGCCTCTGGTTGCGTTGAGTAACTGAGTTACCGTTGCTAACTACCCATCTTCTTGTCTTTTGTTTTCTTTTTCTTTTTTGTTCTCCTGAAGAAGCTACATACAATTGTAGCGAAACGTCGAGATGAACCCACTTTTGGGTCACTCACAAATGACACGGTCCAAACCCGGAAGACGAATAAACTATAATTCTAACTCTGGCCGTGGAAGCCTACGATTTCATTTATGTTTTTATTCTTATTAAAAAGGGTGATTTGTTGGCAATCCCGATACTACTATTTATTCATGTAAATAATACAATAAAAATATTTCTAGCTTAATTCTTATTTTAATTCTTCTACTTTTAACTTTACTATCCACTATATTATTACTAATCCGCAATTTTGCGACCTAATGGTCGCTGGTCCTTCGAGGTTTTATTTATTTTTTATCTACCAAATGTAGGAAGGTGGGACTATAATTTTTCAAATATTTACTTTTAAATCATCGAACCAGCTACCTCATCCTTTCCCCTACAATTATAAAGGTACAATTACATATTATATACTATAGTTATATATTATTTAATAAGTTTTTATGACTGGAAATAGCTTCAGGAACTGGATAGCTGTTATGACCTGGCTCTGGTTCGATAATATATCTGTGATGTCGCCCTTCATGCCCAGTTCTTGGCGTCGTTTATTGTAATGAGGGCAGTCCACAAGGATGTGTAGAACGCTTAGTGGAGATTGGCAATAGTGACAGATTGGCTTAGGTGTAGAATCCATTAGGTTTCTGATTAGAATTCCATTAGAAACCATCTCATTTCTAGTTATACCAGGGATAACGAACCGCTCAATCGTCTGATCTATTTGGTGTAAAAATGTAGTGGATTGGTTCCAATGATTCTGCCATTAATTTCGTACGAGTTTCTTTATACTAGTTTTTAGGTTACTGGCAATTTGTATATTACGTGGTGTACAATTGGATACAGCAGCTTCTTTGGCAAAACGATCGGCGTTGTCGTTACCCATAATCCCGACGTGGGAGGGAATCCATATGATAGTGATATGGATGTCGTGAATGATAAGATTTTGGTAAATATCATGGATTTTTTCTACAAGAGGGTGATTAGTAAATATATTATTGATGGACTGGATAGAGGCAAGGGAATCTGTACAGATTGCAATATGTTGATTGGATGCTGTACAGAGTTTGAAGGCTTGGTAAATAGCATACAGTTCACCAGTGTGAACGCTGCATGTGGCAGGTATTTGACATGAACTAACGACTGTTTCCGTAGTGGTAACCGCACAACCAACCCCCGTTTCGCTCTTTGATGCGTCAGTGTAGAGTACTCGATCGAATTTCTTAAAATTCAGAATTTCTAGTAAGGATTTCCTAATAAAATCTTGGTTGGTTTCTGCCTTACTAAACTTTGTAAGTGACACATTAAATTTCGGTAAAGTTTTGGTCCAAGGAGAATTCTGCGGGATTGGGAGAGGGTTAGTTAGGGATAAATTTATATGTGGTATTAAAGTTGGAAGTAAGAGGGCGATAGTGTGTATGCGTGGAGCAGGAGGGTGAGTACTAGTATAGTTGGGTAATGTAAGCAGTGTGTGTACTGGATTAGAAAGGTTAGCTGAAGTAGAGGCAGCATAAGAAAGGAGGAGATATTGGCGCCTAAGCCAAAGAGGGGGTTCGTTGGCTTCGCGGTAGAGGCTCTCAGCTGGACTGCTACGAAAAGCTCCTAAACAGATGGCAATAAATTACAAGGTCATCAACATATGTAGTAAGTTTGACTGAAGTCCTTTGTATGAAGGAGGACGAGGTTATCGCTTGTGGAACGCTATCGGCTAAAACCGGATTGTTATTTAGGTAAAATTTGGTGTTTGTCAATTAACCATAAAAGACGTCTGTTTATCATCTTTTCCATTAATTTGCACATGGAGAAAGTGAGAGAAATCGGTCTATAGGACTGAGGAAAGATTGGTGTTTGGCCATGTTTTAGGACAGGTATAATTACGGATGTGTTTCATTGAGTAGGAAATATTTGAGAAGACCAGATAAAGTTGTATATGTCTAACAGGAAACTGAGGCAGCGGTTGGGTAGGTTTTTAAGAAAAATATAAGGGATATCATCAGGGCCGGCGGAAGTATTTTTGCATGAGGATAAAGCAGATGTAAGTTCAGAAAGTGAGAAAAGAGAATTAATATTGTCGATATCTTGTAAGTGCTGTGAAGTGAGGTTGTAGGAGGGCGGTTCTAGTGTAGAGGATGAAATTAGGGGTTTGAGTTTGTTGTGAAATTGTTCCTCAAATGTATTAGCCAGGGTATTGCAAATAATTTGGCTGTTGCTAGAAGAAGTGCTGTTAGAGATTAAATGGGTAATTTTGGTGTTAGTTTTTTGTCCCTGAACCTGTCGGATTTTTTTCCACATTTGGGAGGGATTTGTGTTATCATTCAAAGACGATACATAGTTATGCCAGGATGTTTTCTTGCTCTGGTTGACAATGTATTTGGCTTTGGCTTTCAGCTTTTTATACTTAATTAAATTTTTAGGACTTTTATGTTTGGGGTATTGATTGAGCGCAGTCTTTGATTGTCGAATTGCGAGTTCACATTGAGAGTTTTACCAAGGTACAACTTTATGTCGGGAGCTAATTGTAGCTTTGCCAATATGAGTTAATGCTGCTTTAATTATGGCATCTGAGAATAGTTTTATGGAATCATCGATATTATTAGAGTTAGGTAATTTACATATAAGGGATTCAGATTTTTTGGAGAACTCTGGCCAATTAGCCTTGTTGAAGTGCCAATAACTTCTCACTGAAACTTGGTCATAGGTGTTGTCACGTATAATTATAGGGAAATGGTTGCTGTCGTGAAGGTCGTCCGCTGTTTGCCAGGATAATTTGGGGGCCGATTTCGGATCACATATGCTTAGATCCATGGCAGAAAAAGCACCTGAAGCAATATTAAAGTGGGTGTATAATCCCGTATTAAGGACACATGAGCTAGTGCAATCAATAATATGTTCAACAACTTTACCACGTCCAAATGTACGCGAGGAGCCCCACATAGTGTTGTGGGCGTTGAAGTCTCCTACAATTATATAGGGTTGGGGAGTTGGTATACTAAATCAAGAAGTTCTTCTTCCTTTAGAATGTAGTCAGGAGGGATGTATATAGAGCATATTGTAAGTTTATTAGGGCAGGAAGTAGTGATAACGACGGCTTCGAGATTGGTAGTCAGAGGAAGAAGAGTGGAGTAATGGTCTTTAAAAGCAAATATAGATGCACCTCTACTAGCTCTGGAGCAGACAGATCTGATGTAATGATACCCTTCAAAATCTTTGAGTGTATGGAAATTAGTTGACGTGAAGTTAGTTTCCTGTAAGCAAATGAAGGTGGGGTGGTGGAAAGAAATCAGTAGCTGCAGACGTTCTAAGCGCGGATAATATCTGTCGCAATTCCATTGAATTATAGTGAATATAAAAGTTATAAATTAAGGCAGGTCGGTTTTGTCTCAGGATGGGTCACTGTCATTGGAGCTAACAGATGCAAGACTAACAGTGTCAATAATATCATTTAGATTCATCCTAGCCTTAATTTTTTTTTGTAGGCGAGTTAGACGATTTTTAAGTTATCTATCAGAAATATTATGGTAGATTTGTTTGAGGTCATCAAGAAGGGCGTTAATGTTCGTAGTAAATTGGTATGCTTCAGCTAAGGGGTCATGGCAGTCGAAAGAATTTTCCAAGAAAGCAATTAGTTGTAGCGAGTTAATTGAAAAGGATGATGGGTTTGCTGCTATAAGATTTTCTATGATTAAGCGGGCAGACGGGCTGATAGTGACTGATGGTTGCGTATCTTTGGTTTTCGATTTTTTTTAGGGGCTGATTTGGAGGCCCGGAAGGAGTTGTCATCTAGGGAATGTGGATCGATTGAAGTGTGAGTAGTAGGATCTGAAATGGCAATTACAGGGGGAGAATCGAGGCTTGAGTCAGTTAAATGGGCCCTTTTCAGGAGGGCGATAGTAGGAGGTGTAGGTTGAGGTTGATCTAAAGGTAGAGGTGTGATGTTGGATAAATTGTCGGAGGCAGAATTTGGGGCAGAAGTGTGAGAGGTGCCGGAAGGTGCGGTGGGGCTATTGTTGGTGGATTCATTAGGTACTTGGGCGAAATGGGGGTGGGTTATTAAGGTTCCCTTTTTGGCAAAGGAAACATTCTAGTTTGTCTGATGTAACGAAGATTCGGAAGGAAGTGTTTTCAAAATGTATTAATACGGAGGTTTGTATTTCGAAATTTTCTTTATCTGGTATTACGTAGATAGACCGTCGAAAACTTAATATATGGGAATAATCTTCATCGGGTGAGCCTGTACGAATCTGAGATACAGGTGAGGCTAGTTGCAGACCAATTTCGTTTTTTAATGCCTGCATAAGTTGATTTGGAATCGATGGACATACATTAGATATTAACAATCTTTTAGTTGGGGAAATGAGTCTGCGGATGTGGACGATTTCATTTTTAATGGAAACGGTGGGATTGTTTTTAAGAAGAATATCGACGTCAGAAATAGAAGCAAGAAAGATGCAAATGCGTTGGTTAGATATGCGGGAAGCGTGGGTATAACGCTTTGGTGTTACGATTTCACCGATCGCCTTAATGTAATCGAAAAGAGCTGTATCCGGAAGAGCATTTAATACTATCGCTTGCTTTCTGCTAGGATATGATGTGGTCGCCGGTGTAGGTTTTGTTGTTTTTGATGTGGTAACAACTGCGTAGCTTGGAGCGCAAAATATTTAATGAAAATCAGGCGCAATGCCTGGCCTATTAGTGTTTTTATATCAATTATAAAGTTTACATGGCAAGTTGCTTCACAAAAAACTTTTCACTTTCAATAATTACTTGATAACAAAACACATTAACTGACAAGTTTTTTTATAAGAAATACTATTTGAAGAAGCCGAGGTGTTGACTCGTTGGTTTTCGAATAGGAATATCAAAAAATAATTTATAAAGAGCCTTTACCTATATATTATCTGTAATAAATAACAGACTAGGAACTGGTTTTTTTGTTTTGAAACTAGAATACTAATATTTAAGTAAATCCCGAATTTCAAAATTTATATCAATGTATAGTAGTAATAGTTTTCTTGTGATTATTCACAATATTGAGAGAAAGTTTGTAGATAATATGAATTAATTTGTATTTTATTAGTGTATACTTATTTTTCCAAATTGCATGTCTTAATATAACATTTGTACGTAACACTCATATTATTTTCGTATTGACATTAATTTACATCCCAATAATTGACAGGTAAAGAAAATTAAATCGTCTGCAGTTAACCATAATTTGATTAATTCATATTTCAATAAAAGAGTTACAGACTTTAATAATAATAAGGTAATATTCGACGAAAACTTTTTCAAATGCAAAAAAAATTAATCATTTCACTCTATAACTTAAACAAACTATCGACGGATTCCAACCCTGCGCTTAGTTGATAAAGTGCCGATTAAAATCTGCTCGACTAATTTTTCAGCGGTTTATAACCAAGAAACGTAAAATATTGTTAGCTAAATAGAGTATTTAAACCACAAAGTTTCTGCATACAAAAAATAAACTGTGAGTACATTACCAATTTAATACAAATTCAATATTATTAAATAATTATACATAACTCATAATTCAATACAACACATCAATTAATGCTGTTTCTGGTTTTTTGGCAACTTCGACAAGTAGAACTAATTAACCGATACAGGACCGGCTCTAGAAAAATTTCATCAAATGAAGAAAACAAAAATTAAAAATGGATGATTCTGAAAATATTAGCATACCTACTACATCATCAACATCGACATATTCCAATGCAGTAAGCAACTTCAATTTTCCTTCAAAAGAACAAGCCATTATTCTGTCAGCTATCCAAGGTATTAAAATACATGAATAGTAGCCAAGGGTCTCTACTCACACCAAAAAATGTTATCTTTGCATCACGAATAGCTAACAACCGAGTTTGTATTTACTTGAACAATACTAGCATAGTATATACCTTACTAAACAACCATAACACAGTAGTCATCCAAGGCAATGAGATAGAAATTCGAAGACTTATTACGCCAGCAAGGAGACTAGTAATATCAAACATCTGCCCCAGCATCCCGAACAGTATTCTAGAAGACGAACTGAAACAACTAGAAATAACTGCAGTATCCAAATTAACGTTTTTAAAAGTTGGCATGCCTGAGTATGAGTATAGTCATGTCTTAAGCTTTAGGCGGCAAATATTTGTCTCTCCGATAATCACCACACCAATTCCAAATACAATCTTAATATCCTATGACAACACTCCTTACGGAATATTCCTATCCCTAGATGGTTTAAATTGCTCTAGATGTAATACTACTGGCCACAAAGATGAAAACTGCATATCAACATCAACTGGTACAGAAACACTTAAAGATCCATATACCTCAGAACTCGAACCCATGGAAGTAAATCAGAATAATTCAGCAACAAATATTTCAGATGATACAACCAACTGTTCCAATGACAAACCAACGACGAATGATTCGCTTATAGTACAAAATATACCTTCAACTACAGCTAACAGCAATAATACTAAAACAACCAATCAAGCAAAAAGGCAAATTTCAACCTCTCCTGAAATCTCAGAAACTAAAAACCTAAACGAAACTCCAAAAAAATCCGCACCCAAAAAATAGAAAAAGGCTTTAGATGTCGAAGCCACATTAAAACCAATTGAAAACATTTTAATAACAGCATCTCCTTCATATACGCTAAATTTCTCTGAATTATGCGACTTCGTTATAAACGCAATGGGATCAAAATTTCCTCAAGTCACAGCTAAAAACTATACAGAAGATCTTGACAGCTTATACACATTAAAAATGGTTCACTCAAAATTAAATGATAGACGTATGAAAAATAATATCACAAGAATTATAAAGAAAATAAATCCAACATATGAATCTTCCCTCACTGAAGAAAGCGACTACGGTTTATCTCAATAGTCCAATTATATTTATTCTCAATGGAACTTGAAGGGCTATTATAGCCACATTGAAAACATTAAAATGCTAATTAATGAACTGTCACCACTAATAATATGTCTTTAAGAAACTCGTCTTTCCAACAATCAAGCAACACTAAAAAATTATATGTCTTATACAAAAAATCGAGCAGTACAGCAAATATCCGGTGGTGGAGTCGGAATTTTTGTACATTCAACCATCCAATCCAAAGAAATTCCGTTAAAGACAAATCTGAAAGCAGTAGTAGTTTCGGTAATACATCATTTTAAAATCAATATATGCAACGTATATTTACCACATTCTGACGAAACTACTCTATTAGAACTTCAAAATGTAATTAAACAAATTCCATCTCCAAAATTAATTTTGGGTAACACAAACTGTCACAACATCACATGGGGATCACAAAAAACAGATAAAAATGGACGAATATTATTAGAAGCAATTAATAACATAAAACTAGTTTTGTTAAACACAGGAACACCTACCAGATTTAATGCACATAATGGCACTTTTTCCTCCATAGACTTATCTATCAGTGATTCAACTTTAGCTCCATTTTTACAGTGGAATAGATTGGACCACCTATACGATAGTGATCATTTTCCAATAATAATTACTCATGACAAAGATGAAAAAACCTGTACAACACCATATGAAACGTGGAAATTAAAGTCAGCTGATTGGGAAAAATACTCGAACTTAGTAAGCATACGTATACCAAATCTCGTTATATCAGATAATATAGACACTACTATATCATTTTTCAATGGTATAATTTTAGATGCAGCCAGAGATTCTATAGGAAAAACCAAAAATATCACAAAAGTTCCTCTTCCTTGATGGAACACTAAAATCGCATCCGCTTTAAAGCAAACAAAACATGCTTTTAATATATCCAAGAAGTATAACACACCTAATAACTTGAACAATTTTAGATCTTTAAGAGCCAGATCTAGATTTTTAATAAAGCAAGCAAAAACAGGGAGCTGGACCAATTACGTGTCGTCAATTGACTAGTCTACGCCCATAAGGGATATATGGCAAAAAATAAAAAAATAAAAGCTTCAGAAACATTCAACCATGTTGAAACAATAACTACAAATGATCTTAAAACTTCAGACAAACACGAAATCTCAGAAATTTTAGTAGAACACTATCAGTTTTATTCAAGCAATCAGCAGTACCACCCAAATTTCTTAGAACATAAAGAAAGAACAGAAGCATCAAAAATTAATATAGAAGATACTGCTGATCCACTAAATACTTCCATAACACTTTGATGAATTAAATGAAAGTCTTAATAACCCCAAAAATACCTCAACTGGACCTAATGACATACCACCAATTTTCATCGAAAAACTACCTATAAGCGCGAAGGTTACTTTAGTAGAGATCTTCAACAAAATTTATTCGACCCATAAATTTCCATCTCTCCTGCGCGAAGCAATTATAATACCATTTTTAAAAGACAATAAACCAAAAAACTTATCTTCTTCGTATCGACCAATATCTCTTACCTGTAGCATCTGCAAAATAATGGAAAAGATTCTAAGCAAAAGATTAAAATGGTACTTAGGAAAGAAAAATCTCCTTACATCCATTCAAAGTGGGTACCGATCAGAACGGTCTACAATAGATAATATTATAGCATTAGAATCTGAAATACACGAAACTTTTATATATAAACAAAAATGAATAGCAATTTTCTTTGACATCAGAAAAGCATTTGACTCCACGTGGACACATCACATCTTAAAAACAATAAAAAGTTGGAAAATAGATGGCAAATTCTTAGCCTTCACCAAAAACTTCCTAGAGAACAGAAGTATAAAAGTTAAAACAAACGGTGTCATATCAACTAAGAAATCACTGGAAAGTGGTATCCCTCAAGCCTGTATTAAGCCCCCTGCTATTTTAATAGCAATTAATAACGTATCTAACCATTTTATGCTTCCAGTAAAAGCAAACCTTTACGCGGATGATCTTGTAATATATATGAGAAGTAAAAACCTAAAATCAGCTGCATCAATATTACAAAATACACTAAATAAATTAGAAGGGTGGTCTTTAGATATAGGCTTGAAATTTTCAACCGAAAAAACTAAAGTAATAATATTTGACAAAAGAAAAACACAACACCACTTAAATTTAAAACTCAACGGAAATACTCTTATAGCAATCAACGAAATCAAATTTTTGGGAATGACATTCGACTCTCAACTAAAGTAGACATCGCACATAAATGAACTAACTAAATCATGCCAACAGAGAATAAATCTTCTAAAGGTTCTTTCCGATCACAAATGGGGCGCAGACACAACTATTCTTCTACGATTATATCAAGCTCTAATTAGAAGCAAACTAGGTTTTTAGATGTATATGCTACGAAACTGCTACTAAAAGTCAAATGAACAAACTGGACATCATCCAATCCACAGCATTACGCATAGTTTTCGGAGCTTTCAGAACCACGCCAATTAGCAGCCTTCAAGTTCTAGCAGGAGAACCGCCATTAACTCTCAGAAGACAATATTTTTCAATGTGTTGTGCTAATAAATATCTCAGTGAAAAGGAAAACCCGTTTATAACAAACCTAATAAGGAGCAATCCTCCAAATCTGTACTCAAATTATTGTCCTAGAAACTTACCTTTCAATGAACGAATAAATCGATTTGAATTCGATATACATCAATTGAGAGCCACTTTGACAAACAGATGCCAGTCTCCTCTCTGGAAAGTTCAAATACCAAAAGTAGATTTTACCTTACTTAACTATGCCAAACATTCACACAATCTTTCTGAAATAAAACAACAATTCCGGTCTACCAACTCCAGATACCCTGATTTCAAACTAATTATAACTGATGCCTCTAAAAGCAGTAATGGTGTAGCTGCCGCAGCTATTTTTGAAGACAACACCTCTGTCACCCGTCTAGCCAAGGGTAGCATATATACTGGAGAACTGCAGGCAATCTTCAATGCACTGAACTAATGTGCCAGCAATGATATAAATTTTCTTATTATATCAGATTCTCTAAGTGCCTTAAATGGTGTCAAGCAGATGTATCCTACTCATGTCAATTTAGCATTAATAAAAGATATGCTATACAATGGCCAAACATGTGGTAAAAACATAACATTTTTATGGGTAACATCCCATGTTGGGATAAAGGGTAATGAAGCAGCTGATAAAGCAGCAACAGAAACTATTAATAACATGACAATTCCTATTATGCAAAACATACCAATTTCAGACCAAAAAACATTAATAAAAACTTACATTAACAAAACCTGGCAATTAAAATGGAACTAAACAGAAACAAAATTAAAAATTATCAAACCAGATGTTACTTCTGCTTTACTACCGCTCCCAGCTCAAAGACATTAGTAGTTATTAACAAACTGCGGCTTGGTCATACAAAATTTACATATGGATACATCATCTCCATGGACCCTCAGCCGATTTGCCACACCTGTCAAATATTATTTTCAGTGCAACATATAATAATAGACTGTCCAGTGTACTCAACAGCAAGATCGACAGCAAAAATAATACACAATTTGAAAGAAACACTAAAAGAAGACATCAGTAATACAATAAATTTTATCAAAAAGTGTAAACTGTATAACAAAACATAAAATTAAAAGTGAAACTGGAACAAACCATGAAGTGGAGATATCCAGGAGTGGCTAGTATACCTGTTGAATACAAAGCACGTGGTGTTCGTGTGTATTAAGGTATAAAAAAGTGCTTATTACAAGCTTAAATTTTTATTTTAAGAAGATCTTTTCGAAATTAAATCATTCCATCATCAGTTAACTAAAAGAGAGAGTAAAAATACCAATATTAAAAAACACAAGTTAAAATTTAAATATATAGAAATAACACGTTGGTTTTTTACTACTTACATAAAAAGTTGTTAAAAACATTGTATGGCCACTTAAAAAAACTTTCGAAGGACATCCGTATTAAAATATAATCGTCATGGTATTTATCAAGGTAAATGTAATAGACTTAACTTATTGATTATTAAAAACTGAAAATGGGGGCATCTTAAATGACCCCCTGTAGCTGGTGAGGTTTTTTCGACTTACATTACCTCTGATCTGTTCTGGAGTCTTGGGCTAACTGATATAAAGATGGTATGAAAAATCAGTTGATGGGTACTAACTTGCTTTTTTGATGGGTGCTTTTTCTCTCCAGCTTATCCAAAAGTGGTTATTTTGAAGTGATGTATCAAATTTATTAATAACGTATTGCTGTTTAATGAATACAGAAGTCGACTCCGACAAAAATTTTGGTTCCATAAGGGAGTCCACCAAACTAAACATGTCAAAAAAACAACTTCAAAAAATTTAGTAATAACAAGCTCTCTGTATCGTTCAAAAATAACGTAAAAAATACTATTTTTACATTTTCCGAAAAAAATGTACTCGCAGATTTTTCCGTCCGACAGTGAAAATCGGCTTTTCCACGAGTCTGTGGAAATTTATTAATAACGTTTTTTGTTTATGATTTTTATTTTTTAAATGAAGAGTCAGCAGCTTAACAAATAAATTGTTCGACAAAAAAATAGGGCTTTTTATCTATAAATTAAAAAAATATACAATCGAGATGACTTTTTTGTAAAATGTGTGAGCATTAAAATTGTAGATATGTCCTATTTATAAATAACAAGCTGATTTTTTCAAA
The DNA here is from genome assembly GCF_040954645.1 of Diabrotica undecimpunctata. Lineage (NCBI taxonomy): Eukaryota > Metazoa > Arthropoda > Insecta > Coleoptera > Chrysomelidae > Diabrotica > Diabrotica undecimpunctata. Next base: position 355,587 of record NW_027311909.1, on the reverse strand, counting down.
GTTGTTTTATAAAATCTCGTAGTATAAAAATGTAGAATTGACGGACAAGAATATTTTTCCGATTTTTCAGTCGGACACGTTTCGTCGTACCCTTCGCTGAAATTGTGTATATAATTTTTTTTTTAATTGTAAAACTTGCGTTTTTATTTATTAATATCTTTGACAGTACTATTTATGATGGATTTTACCTGCTACATACTTTAACAAGATTACCTCAAAAGTATGCAGCAATTTCTAAATACATTTTTAAATTTCTACTCTTTGAAAGAAAAGAAGTTCATATCATATTTGACAACTACAACTCATCAACTAAGACCACGAACATCAGTTGAGAGGAGAAGAGAGTAATATTCAGTATGATGCCGGAAGAGAAAATACGCGCTGAACAGAGTTTGGCAAATTATTAAGAAATAGAAATTTTAAAGAAAATTTATGGAATTTCTCATTGAAGACTGCTGCAACGGCGAATTTGCCGAGATATGCGAAGGAAAAATATTAAAATTGAATTATAATAACTGTTACGTGTATAAAGTTTTCAACAATCGAATGAAGAGATCTGTAAATTATAATTCATCTTGTACACATGAAGAAGCAGATACAAAGATTGTACACCATATTTGCCAGATGAACACGAAATACCGAGTGACAGTTCGTTGTACCGATTCTGACATTCCTATAATTATGTTATCCAATATGGAATTTTTAAAATTTAATGTGGAAGTAATTATACGAGTAGATATGTCAACCAGCAAAAAAAGGAATATTTTAATATCAATGATATTTATCAAAATTATGGAGAGCAAATGACAAGAGCTCTAACAGTATGTCATGTATTTACTGGCAATCTTAACCTTGCATTTTATAGAAAAGGAAAGAAGAGACCATTTGATGTTTTAAAGAAAAACGAGAGATTCCAAGTAGCCTTCCTGGATCTTTTAAGAATTCCTCCATCTGAAATGAATAATTCAAACCCAACATTTAAAGTCATTAAAGAATTTATTTGTAAAGTTTATTCCTTAAAAAGCAAAGACATCAACATGGGACAAGTTGAGCTCTTCGAGAAGGCTTTTGAAAACAAAAATCACGATGAAATGGTACTAAAAGCTCAGTTAAGAGGTCTGGATGCATCAAGTATGCCTCCATCTTAAGAAGAGCTATTGCAACAAATTAAAAGAACAATTTATATATGCAGTGTGTGGTGCATTGCACATTTAAGATCACCAACAAATTTAAAACCTAAAAATTGTGGATGGACTTTGATAGAAGAAAAATATTACCACCATTGGTTTGATGGCCCTCAGTGTCCTACATTTGATGATATATCTTCAAATATATCAGGTAATAATATCTTATGCTTGTTATTTATATTTGAAATATAGTACTTGTGAAAAATCATAATCTATTATTATTTCAGATACGGAAAGTCAAAATGAAGAGAACGATGAGAACATTATTGGTTCAAGTGATGAAGAGTTAAATAACAGTTCTGATGAAGAATGACAAAAAAAAGTTTAATTATTTAATTATTTTTTATTGTATACATAATATACATTTTATATATATATATATATATATATATATATATATATATATATATATATATATTTATCCGACAGTTATTAATAAATTTCCGCAGACTCGTTGTCATCCTGGTGCCTTAGTCGTTGACTAATACGCACCCTGATGCGCATCGCCCCGCCTTTGAACATCTTTATATTTTTCTATTGGCCGAGAGATCTGAAAATGCCGTAAAAATATTAATATACTAATAAATATGCGACATTTTTCAGCTCTCGGATGAGTCTAGTCTCGGCTCCCAAATAGGGTCTCTGCACCCTGGGAGTCCGATGTCGGGGCGCTGCTCCAGTTCTACGAACACTGTGGCTGGCTTTGCTTTGTGTGCTGGCCTTGCCCACCTCCTAAACTGAGTTTCATTTATTTCCGGTGTAAGAAATACCTAAGATGGAAGATACGCAGAGGGTACTTCGAATAGACTGGTCGAAGGCCCTCCGTAAGGCACCGTGGGAGTGTATAAGGGGCCATATTTTGACAAGCCCTTACATCCCATATGGTGATATCGTGGAAAAGCCGATTTTCACTGTCGGGCGGAAAAATCGGCGAGTACATTTTGTTGGACAATATAAAAATAGTATTTTTCACGGTATTTTTGAACGATACAGAGAAACTCAGATTGTTATTACTAAATTTTTTGAAGTTGTTTTTTTGGCGGCTTGTTTAGTTTGGTGGACTCCCTTATGGAACCAAAATTTTTGTCGGACAAGATTTTTTTCTGATATTTCACGAAGTCGACTTTTGTATGTAAACAGCAATACGTTATTAATAAATTTGATACACCACTTTAAAATGACCACTTTTGGATAAGCTGGAGAGAAAAAGCACCCGGTACAGAAAGTATCCCCAGAGATATTAGGGGGTCGAGGTCTTATGAAGCTATCCTGAAAATTGTAGTCTGTTATGTATGAGTGATACAGTATGTCGCCTGGCACCTAGACTATTAGATTTCAATCACCATCGATCGTAAGAAGTGGATTGAATAATACATCACAGATGATATTATAATTAAAAGCCACCTGCGACGTATATAGGAAGACATAATTATTAAATAGGTTTATTGTTAAAGGCATCCGTATACATGTAAAAATTTCTGATACTAGGATGATTTTTAACACTCTTAAACGTTTTTTTCATCGCTTTTCATGGCTTTTCTCTGCCGCTATATGTATTATGATATTTAATGTAAAAGATCCATCTTCCTGACTCTTTTGATGGATCAAATCCTACAAGAAAATCATTCTAATCCTATTTCAGGTCAGTGAGGATTTAATCGTACATATAAGAGAATTAAAGAAAAAATACAAAATTACAACTAATGTCAAAAGAATAAACTAGTATTGAAAAAAATGATAATATTAAACATCCGATAGAAATTATCACTACAAGTACATATTTCCTTTCGAAAAAATATTTCTAAACGTTGTAGGTCCCTTAGTCATTTCCGAAAAAGGTAATGTTTTATCCTAACTCTTCAAGACGATCTTACAAAACTTTCTTGTGCATTTTCTATTCTGAACCATCAATCTGAGACTATTAGCAGAGGGTTCACAGAAAAATTCATTTGTACATTTAGTATTCCAGAATCTATCGTATCAGATCAAGGATCAGACTTTATCTCCAGTCTTTTCAAATATGTAGCAAAACCCTTTTTAATATTCTAATATAATCGATTCAATAAATCGATTTAGATTTCAATCACCATTGATCTTAAAGTCGATCAAATAACACATCACAGATGTTATTCTAATCAACATCTATCTGCGACGTATATAGGAAGATATATTAAATAAATATATTGTTAAAGGAATCTGTACCTATATATGCAAATATCTCTGTTACTAGGACAATTTTAACACTGTTAAAAGTTTTTTTTCTCTTTTCATGGCTTTTCTCTGATGCTATATGTATATTATGAAATTTAATGCAAAAGATCCATCTTCTAGACTTTTTCGATGTACAAAATTTTAAAAAAAAAATCATTTTAGGACAATTTTTAACACTTTTTAACATTTTTCATTGTCTTTCATGGCTTTTCTCTGGAAGATCAATTTTCCATTTTAACTTTGATGCTAAATGAATTCGAAAATCTATTTTCTAATATTATCGATTCAATCTTATTCTCTAAATCCAATTAGATTTAAATCAACATTAATCTTATTCATAATACATTCCAGATGTTACTCTAATTAGCGTCCATCTATAACGTTTGTAGGAAGATATATATTAAATAGGTTTATCGTTAAAGTCATCTGAATGGACGCAAATATCTCTAATACTAGGATGATTTTCGCAAAAGATGCATCTTCCAGACTCTTTCGATAGATAAAATCGTACAAGAAAATCATTCTAATCCTATTTTAGATAATTGAGAATATACAAATAAGAGAATTAAAGAAAAAATACTAAATTGTAACTTATGTCAAAAGTATAAACCAGTAGGAAAAAAAAATGATAAACATCCGATGGAAATTATCACTACAAGTTCATTTCCATTTGAAAAAATATTTCTAAACATTGTAGGTCCCTTAGTCATTTTGGAAAAGTTTAATCTTTTATCCTACCTCTTCAAGACGATCTTACAAAATTTTCTTGTGCATTCCCTTTTCTGAACCACGAATCTGAGTCTTTAAGCCGAGGGTTTATAGAAAAATTCATTTGTACATTTAGTATTCCAGAATTTATCGTATCAGATAAAGAATAACATTTTATGTCCAATCTTTTTAAAAATGTAGCAAAACTCTTTAAGATAAAAAAAATAAACTTTAGCGTTTATCACCCACAGTCTAATGATGCACTGGAAAGATCTCATGCTACCTTAGTAGACAGTCAGACCAGTTGGTATGATTGAATTAACTGCGCAAAGTTTTCTTTTAATATGACAATACATTCGTTAACCAAATTCTCTCCATTTGAACTTCTCTTTGGTAACAAAGCTAATCTTCTAAGCTCTATCACCCAAAATCCTAAATTTCTATGACCTATGACCTATGAACCTATGACGATTATATAGATGTAGTTAATTCGAAATTACAAAAGTCACACCAATTAGCAGGAGAAAATTCAATCAACTTTAAAGATATATAAAACAAAGAATACTACGGTAGGAAAGTTAAAGAAACGCCGCAAAGTAGTTCATTTTAATCTCTTAAAATCAGCATTTGTGTCAGCTTAGTTGCTTTTATCCTCATCTTGGACACCTTTTTATATCTGAATAAACCTATTACGAAACCTTTAGGTATATATTGTGAGTATATATAACCTGTTTATTTCTATAAAAAATCATGGAATACAATAACTTATTTAGACCTAATTATATTTGAAAAAAAATTTATCATTTCTCGAAAACACTTACAGAAAAATGGTTCAAAAGAGCCTTCAGATACACATCCATCTATTTATAAAACTAATTTAAAACTTATAATTCAAATAATACTAGCTAGCTTGAAAGAAAGCTAAGTCTTCGCTTATTGGACATAACAGACTTCAAAACAGGACTACTGAATATTAAAAGCTCCGCTTTCAAAATATTATTCGGAAGACTGGATAATATTAATGCTAAATTTTATGACAAAGCAATCATAAAGGTAAATATTGAAGAAAAGCAAATGATTGATCTTTTTTAAATAATAAATTCAAGCTGTTCACTCAATAATCACTAGTTTCAATAAAACAGTTACAGACTTAAATAATAACAGAGCAATATTTGACGAAAACTTTTCCAAATTGCAAAAATATGTGAAACAATTCAAAGTTAATCATTTTAAACTAGAACTTAAACTAACCATCGACGAACAATTTTCAGTCTTAATTTTAATACAAAATGAACTCGAAAATGAATATTCCAATATCATCGATTTAATCTTATTCTCTGAATCAAATTCGATTTCAATCAACATCGAATTTAAAGTCGATCAAATAATACATCACAGATGTTATTCTAATCAACATCCATCTGCGTCGTATGTAGGAAGATATATTAAATAGGTATATTGTTAAAGGCATCTGTATACTCGCAAAATACTTCTATTACTAAGACGATTTTTAACCCTTTTTAATGTATTTAATTGCTTTTCTCTCGACGATCATTTTTCTATTTTAACTTTAATGCTAAATGAACTCGAAAATAATATTCTAATATCATCCATTCAAATGTACCCAGACCCATCATATTAGAAATGAAAAAGGAAGCTACGAGAATGGAAATTCTGAAGGCTGCTAAAAACCTAAGAGGAACTAAAACATATATCAATGAGGACTTCCCGAAGAAAATACTACAGGAAAGGAAGCATCTTCTTCAGCTCATGAAAATGGTACGCCAGGAAGGACACACAGCCGCATTAAAATACAACAAATTATGGATAAATGGTGAACCGTTCTCACTGGAGCAACTAGAAGGCATAGATGTAAATTATTGGAAGAAACCTGAAGAGAAGAAGGGTAACGCTAGGACAATAAACGACAGATCTCCCATATCTGATAATATAGATCCAAGAGGAAAATTGATGAAAATGGCGTCAAAAAACTAACAAAAAATATAACAAAAGACGGCGACAGTATAACGGAGTTGGCAACGAATACGGACATGAAACTGTTTTGTAAGAAAAGACGCAAAAACAAAACAAAACAAAATAAAGCAAAAAACAAAAATAGAAAAATAAGAATAGGAACGTGGAATATCAAAACACTTCTAAGACCAGGCAAAATGGAAGAGTTGGCAAAAGAAATGATAAAATACAAGATGGGAATACTAGCGCTACAAGAAATAAGGTGGGCAGGAGAAGGGATGATTGCTAGAAGAAATTACACAATGTACTACGCAGGAGAAAGCAAACAGGGGCTCAATGGAACTGCCTTTCTAGTTAGTAATAGCGTAAGAGACAAGATTATTAACTTTAAAGCGGTTGATGGAAGAATATCATATATTAGAATGAAAAATAAATAAGCAAATTTAACATTTGTCAACATATATGCCCCTACTGAGAATGCTCCTGAAGAAGAAAAGAATGAATTCTATGAGAAACTTGAAGAATTGTACGAAGAAATACCAAAGAACGACATACTAATCCTGCTAGGAGACTTCAACGCAAAGATAGGGAAAGAAGACACGAACAGAGAAATCGCAGGAAAAGAAACGATCCCTCAAAATACGAATAACAATGGCAGGAGAATATGTAATCTAGCAGCAGCAACCAATACTTTTATTATTAGCACTCAATTCAAGCATAAAAAAGAGCACAAAGTAACGTGGCTAATACCTGGAACAGCAGATGGAAACCAAATGGACCACATCCTAATCTCAAAAAAATCGAGAACAATTGTACAGAATGTAAGGTCATACAGGGGAGCCAATGCTGATTCGGATCACATTTTGGTGATAGGCGACATAAAATTGGAGATACTTAAAGATAAAAACGACAGAAAGAAAAGAAAGAGGTGGAATCGGTCGAAAGGAATACAGATAATGCAAACAGAAAATTCTGCACTAAATTAGAAGAAAAACTACTAGTCCTAAAACCATCAAACATAGATAAAACATGGGAAGACATAAAAGATAGTATCTTAACAACAGCAGAAGAGACGATAGGACTAATGGAAGACAATAAAAGAAAGGATTGGTACGATGAAGAATGCGAGCAAGCTAGTAAAGACAAGGACAAAGCAAGACACAGGTGGGTGGCCACAGGGAAACAAGAAGATCTCCTACACTATAAAGAGAAGAAGAAAGAGTCAGACAAATGCTGCAAAACAAAAAAGAAGGAATGGATCAAAGAATTACTGCAGGAACTCGAAGCCAATAGTAATGACAATGCAAGACTATACAAATACATAAAATCACAGAGAAAAAAAGAGATACCGGCAAATATTGGAAAAATGGAATTGGAAACACACTATAGAGAACTGTTTAAAAAGAAAGACGAGGCTGAAAATGCAGAAAATGAAGAACAAACAGAAAAAAGGAATGGAGAACAATCAGAGCCTCCCTCATATAGCGAAGTATTGACGACCATAAACAGATTAAAGACAAGGAAAGCAGCAGGACCAGACGACATTATAAATGAGTTGTTTAAGAAAGGGGGAGACGAACTAGCCCACAGAATCCACAACGTAATAGAACGAATATGGGAAGAAGAACGCATGCCGAACGACTGGAATTGTGGTCTGATAACACCAATCCCTAAAAAAGGCGACAAGACGAAATGCACTAACTACACGGGAATCACGTTATTAAATACAATGTACAAAATATTAACTAATTTGATCAGACAAAGAATAGAAAAAGAAACTAGAACAAAAATAGGTGAATACCAACATGGATTCAGGGAAGGTAAGTCAACAATAGATGCAATACAGGAGGAGGATAGTCAATAATAGGGAGGAGCTAATTAAGGATATGAATCAATTAGGCATCCAAGAAAAACTAAGTCTCACGAAAATGACGATGAAGGAATCCAAGGCACGAATCTTAACAAGGGAAGGCCCGTCAGATGAAGTACAAATGGAGGTAGGTGTCAGACAGGGAGACTCCCTGTCAACAACATTATTTAACATTGCCATAGAGAGGGCAGTAAGAGCAGCCAAAATTATGGGAACGATTATCGAATCTTCAGCCCAACTGATAGCGTATGCAGACGATATTGCACTGGTTACTAGAGATTTAAAAACCATGCAGAACATAATATTAATACTAGATAAAGAAGCAAAGAAGAGAGGGCTAGTAATAAACCAAAGCAAAACGAAATACCTCAAGTGTTCAAGAGAGAATACGAACATAGAGAAAAAAATTAAGCTTGGAGCATATACATTTGAAAGAGTACACCGTTTCAAATACCTGGGAGTGATAATGAATGACAGAAATGATAGAACGGATGAAATAAATGAACGCATCCTACTGGGTAATAAAACCTACTGGAATTACCCAAAATTCCTGAAAGAAAAGTACATTAGTAAGAAAACCAAATTAAAAATTTACAAGACTGCAATCAGGCCAGTGATCACCTATGGTGCAGAGACGATGTGCCCAACACAAAAAGATGAAATGAGGTTGGAAATCCTAGAGAGAAAGATAATTCGACGAATAATGGGACCGGTGAGAATAAGTGTAAGCGAATTTAGAAGATTAACCAATGAAGAAATTAAAGAAGTCATCGAGGGTGAAGACATAATCAAGTTCGTGAAGACGCAAAGGCTCAGGTGGCTGGGACACACAGAAAGAGCTAACCCAGACTCTACCCTAAAGCGAATAACTGGATGGAGACCAACAACAAAGAGACCAAAAGGGAGACCCAAAACAAGATAGAGAGATCAAGTCTTAGGAGACATAAAGAAGCTGAAAATCTACAATTGGAAGGAGCGCTGTAAGGACCGGAAAGAATGGAGGAAAATTGTAGACAGGGCCAAGTCACACACGCTGCTATAATAATAAAAAAAAAACAACAGCGGACTGATTCTCCGCAATAAATAAATCAGAGAGCCCAAAAGGGCGGCAAACACTCCGCCAGGAGTGAATAAGCCATGATGATGATGATGATCATCCATTAAATCCTATTTTCTAAATCAAAAACAGTTTGAACATAACATAACTCAAACATAAGTCGACGTTGATTTGACGCTAACATGATGCTGCGACTTCGACGCTGCGCGTGAAGTTAGGGCAAGTCAGTTTTTTTGTTTTATTCGTACATAGTAGTTCTTTTATATCTCGCTTTTTCTTCGATTATATTCGTAATTTGTATACATTTTCTCTGTAGAATTACTCTAAACTAAAAAACTTTTGCTTTGAAATTTTGCGTTATTTCTTTTCTTACAGACCTTCTTTTAGACACATTTTTCTGTCTCTGTTTTATCTCGCGTCTCGTTACAACAGATTAAAATCCCGCACCAGAAATACATTTTTTAGGTTTTTTTATACATCTTTTCTAATATCACGTTGTATTTTTTGATTACAATCGTAACATACATACATATATACGTATATATGTCATTTTCATTTTTACAGACCTTCTTTTTAGACACATTTTCCTGTTTCTGTATTATTCCGAGTCTCGTTACATCAGGTTCGAGCCCCACACCAGAGACACATTTTTTAGTTTTAGTAGATTTGTTTTTTGTTTTATTCATACATATTAGTTCTTTATTATCTCGTTCTATTGTTGTTTATGTATATTCGTAACTTGTATAAATTTTCTCTGTCGAATTACTCTAAATTAGAAGACTTTTGCTTTGAAATTTTGTGATTGTTTTTTTCGTGTAGACCTTTTTAGATATTTTTTTTGTTTCTGTTTTATTCGTTGCATTAGGTTAACGTCTCGCAATAGAGACACATTTTTTTAGTTTAGTTCATAAATACTAGTTCTTTTCTAATATCTCATTCTATTTTCGCTTATATTTGTAACTTATTTATAGGTATATATGTAATTTTCTCTGTAGAATTATTCTAAACTATATTATTGCTGTGAAATTTTACGATCTTGTCTCTCTTACAGACCTTTTGTTTTAGACACATTTTTTGTTTCTGTTTTACCTCAAGTCTCATTGCATCAGATTAGTCCAGCACCAGACACACATTTTGTTTTAGTTTTATTTATACATATTAGTTCTTTTTTAATATCTCGCTTTTTATTATATTTGTAACTTGCATATTATGTAATTTTTTTTCAGTCGAATTACTCTAAACTAAAAGACTTGTGATTTAAAATTTTTGTTTTTGTTTTATTATGAGTCTCTTAGCATGGATTGTTAAGTTTTAGTTTTTTTGTAATTATTTTCAATCTTGGGAAAAATTACTGTTTTGTAGATAATATAAATTAATAAATATGTGACTGCAAATATACAGTATACATATGATGTGATTTTTAATTTACTTTATTTACAGACTTGTTCTAAAAAATTTTCAGAATGGGAATCATCAATCCTGTACTAGTACATACCAAACAACAGCATATTCTAGACATATTCGTTATATACGTATTCAATGCCTTTATCGCATAATGTTATGGTAGATTTTTCTATATCAATCAATTCTATTCGTTAGACCCTATCACATGATACGTCGCACATCCCTCTATTTTGAGTCGTATAGGTACTACATACTTAAGGCCTTTATGGTTCATTGCTATGTTTAATTGTTTTATACGATTATACTTCTCTCTTTCTCTCCATTCGGACGACCCCTCATACATTACGATCGGACCAATAAGCGTGTAGATACATATCTAAAGCCTTTATGGCATGATGTTATGTTTATTTTTTCTATAGTATCTAAATCTATTTATTTAGCCCTATCGCATAATACCTTGCACATCCCGGTACCTTAAGTTGTTTAGGCATTACCTATCTAAGGTCTTTATGGTTCATCGCTTTGTTTAATTCTTATACATGATTGTACCTCTTGGCTTTGCTCCTTTTCAACTATCCCTTATAAATTATGACCGAAAATTTATAATTAAATTAATTTGACTAATAGTTAAACTACAAAAATATTTTATAAATTTAATTTGAAGTAAAAATGGCGAATTACTGATGCCGACTTGTCACATGATAGCTCCCATATCTCTCTACGTTAAGCCGTTTAGGCACTAGATACCTACAATCTTTATTGTCCATGACTCCACGGAAAAAGAAGAAGAATTGGCAGTTGCGGAAAGAATAAGAAGAAGAATAGACAGTTGACAAAAAGAAGAAGAGCGTTCTTAGGCACTTCATATCTACAATCTTTATTTGTTTTAGTTATTTTATTTTTATAATAATTTATTTATTTATTTAATATTTTAATTTAAAAATAGCGCCAACTAGCGGACAATAGTTGAAATATGGTAGTAGGAGATTCCTTCGACATGTCTGTTGCGTCATCTATCTCACTCTTACTAACTAAAAGGTACTTCTCTCTCTAACACATTGATTTTCCTATCTCTATAGTGATCCAAACGTTCTACATCTACTTCCAATATTTGTCGAAAAGATGTTTCAAAGTACTCGTATGTACCTGTATAGCACTTATAATTGATCTTCCCGGTGTTAATTCATTTTGGTAGTCTCCTTGTATTTTTTTTCATAGTTTTTGTGTTTCTTATTTATTAAATTGGCCCATATTTTCCATATGCAATGTTTGTTTTGAGTCCATATATGTCTTATTAGTTAGTACACTTGTTCGTTTATTTTTTCTGGACCAGGTTGTATCAGTTTACATACAGTTTTCATACATGCATGTATGTGAAACATTTTTTATCCATCTGAGTCTTTATTTATTCATTTTGCTTTTTAACTTTCTCATTCATGATTGTACCATCGTAATTGATTGTACCATCCTTTATTGACAATTCCGCTCTCGCTTACTCCTATAATTTTATATGCTGCTTGTCATATTTGGTTATTTGACTATATTGTATGATTTTGCGATCGTCATATTCTTCATTGTGGCTGTCGCCATGTGGTAGTCCATATCTTCATTTGCCCTTAGTACTTTCATGAGTCCCTCGCCTTTTTCATTTTAAGCTAAGATGTTTGTGGTCTTTGATTTTCTATATTCCTATCTGGGTCTCTCCAAATCATTTTACGTTTCCCTTTATGTTCAAATTTTGTTGTTACCTTAAGTTAATTGGCATATTATTATCATTTGTTGGTTAATGTATGTACTTTTTCCATTTCCTACTATTTTTTGTAATATTTTTTTTTCAGTTAAGCATTAGGTTACCTCATGATAACTATTTCATTTTTTTCTTTTTCAATATTTTACAGTCTTTAGTAATTCTCCATCTTCATTGACCATCCTTAGTACTTCCTGATTAGATTTTCTTGGTGCCCAAGGTATCTTCAGCATCCGTCTACGTATTATAAATAATCTCAACGACTAGTAAGCGGTACTGACGAATTGTGATATTTTGTAACTATTTACATATTGTTACGATAAATATCCTGGCCTAAAAATAACTGTAAAATATATGATGACTAATGCTATGTTTTAGATTTTACGAGAGGCTTCGATTTACCTGGATGACCTTCCAGAATGAGTTCGAACCGATGCGAGGGAAATCCAGTTTGCCTTTACCGTTTCGCCATCGAAGGTTTTAGACTTGTCGAGATAACGGCACTGGTATATAATAACGGAACTCTAATTGAAGGGGCAGTTAATAAAGAAGATTCGCGCTCGCGATATTGCTGTTACGCTCGCCTACTAATAAATTATGTATGTTTAGTGATAAATAAACTAATATCAGTTATTGTGCTTTTTAATAAATTAAGATAAGAACCTTTTGATAAAGACATTATAAATTAAATAGACATTGAAATAAAATCATCACAGTAGTGTCGGAATAGTGGGATACGTAAAATAAATTGTGAAAATGGCTACGATTTATGAGCTCACAGTGACGAATTTAAGAAGACATCTCGAAGACAGAGAATTAGCTTCTACCGGAAAAAAGGCTGAGTTAGTCCAACGACTAAAGAACGCTTTGCTAGAAGAAGGTCTAGATCCAGAGACTTATATATTTGAAGATGCTGTCCTCTCGTCGATTTCGAAAGTTTCTGGTGATATCGCATCATTAGAGAACAAAGTTTCCGGCGACATCGCATCATTGGAGAACAAAGTATCCGGCGACATCGCTTCTTTAGAAAGCAAAGTTTCTAACGAGATTTCTTCTCTGGAAAGCAAAGTTTCTGCTAACATCTCTAAAGTCACTTCAGAGATATCTGCTCTTGACGATAGAGTGTCTTCGTTAAAAAACCAAGTTGCTGCCGATATGTTGGCCTTCGAAGAAAAGATTAAAGAGATGGAAAGGAAGATGGAGGAAACGGGGACAGCAGAGAGAGGAAACAATCCAATTACAGTGGAGACAAAAGAAGAAGAGACGAAATGTAAGTTGGAGACACGGCCGAAATTTGAAGGAAGTGGAGGTTCTATTCATGTTAAAGTTCCAACTTTCGACGGAAAATCATCATGGAACAACTACATGAAACAGTTCGAATCAGCCGCAAGAGCGAATGGATGGTCTGAAAAAGAAAAGGCTGTAAACCTGACTATCGCTCTTCGAGGAGATGCCTTAGATGTGCTTCAGACCATAGCCGTAGAGGAGACCGATGATTTCGAACAACTGAAGAAGAGGTTAAATATGCGATATGGCCACGAACATTTGGAGCATGTATATCAGTCGCAGCTTAAAAATCGTAGACAGAAAAAAGATGAGGCTCTTCAAGAATATGAGGTAGATATTGCCAGATTAGTACGATATGCTTATCCAACAGCTCCCGAAGACATGATGGAAAAATTGGCCGTTCAAACGTTTATTGATGGTCTTCGTGATCATGAAATGCAGAGAACACTACGATTAGCTCGTCACAAGACGCTGGTTGATGTCTTATCCACCGCCCTCGAATACGAGTCAGCTACGCAGGCCTCTGGTGGGTACAGTAAAGTTAGGACTGTAAAAGAGGAAGGAGATGAAGATAAACTTGACCAGCTCGTTAATATGATGAAAAGCATGACATATAAGAAAACGAAGACCATCAGATGCTGGAATTGTGGCGAAATAGGACACGTACGAAGCTCCTGTAAACACCCTAGGTACGACGCAAATCAAGAAACTCACCATCAGGAAAACTAGAACGGGTCAGCCTTAGGGGGGCAGCTTCGACTCAGAACTTTTCCAAAGACCCTCTCATACTAATAGCTTCTTTGAAATGTCGTGAAGATAGTGTATATGTAGATGGAGACATAAATGGTAAAAAGCATACGTTGTTGGTGGATACCGGAGCGACCAGAACCATTATACGTCCGACAGTTATAAACAGCCGAAAGAAACTGTTACCAACGAGGTTGCGACTTCGGACCGCTACAGGTGAAAATGCCAACATTCATGGAGAAATCCAGGTACAATTGGGAATTGGAGCAGAAAAGTTTGTCCATACTGTTATAGTTACTGACATCGAAGAGGATGTTATATTAGGAATGGACGTAATGAATATGCATGGATTCTAATTGGATTTTAAGAATAAGGTAATCAAAGTTGGCAACGAGGAAGTATTTCTCCATCCACATAATGACAACACTGTGCAAGCAGCCATTAAAGAAGATACAGTCGTGCCTGCGAGAAGCGAAACGATCATAGTAGAGCGGCTACAGGGAATTGTGGACGAAGGGAGACCTGTTATGATGGAGCCTTGGAACCACGACGATGAGGTTGGCCGTGGAATCATAATTGGAAAGGAATTGGTGACTTTGGCTAAGGAAATTCCTGTGAGGCTTATCAATGTCAATGACTACCCAGTGACCATAAAGAAAGAGACAAAAGTAGGAACTTGTGTACCTGTGACATCCATAATCCGTCAGGCGACAACATCTGATAATTCCAACGACAAATTCGACCAAATGGTTGCAGTTGCAGGACAGTCTCTAAATCAGATGGAGAAAAGGAAATTAAGGGAATTTCTTCGACAGTACCGTGATATTTTCGTACCGAAAGGAGGAAAGACGGGAAGAACTACCGTTGTTAAGCATAAAATTGATACTGGTAATGCTAAGCCAATTCGTCAAACAGCTCGACGATTACCACAGGCGAAAAGAGAGGAAGCTGAAACGATTGTTCAGGAAATGAAGAAAGACGGGGTGATAGAACCTTCTACGAGCCCATGGGTCTCTCCGGTGGTCCTGGTTAAGAAGAAAGACGGAACGACGAGGTTCTGTGTGGATTACCGTTTGCTGAACAACGTTACCAAGAAAGATAGTTATCCTTTGCCTCGGATCGATGACACATTGGACACATTGGCTGGAAGTAAATTGTTTTCTACTTTGGATTTGAAGTCTGGATACTGGCAGGTAGAAATGGACCCAGTAGATAAAGAAAAGACAGCCTTCACCACAGGATCTGGATTGTGGCAATTCAACGTTATGCCATTTGGACTCTGTAATGCTCCTGCGACATTTGAGAGGCTGATGGAAAATGTGTTGAGAGGGTTATCTTGGAAAACATGCCTGGTTTATTTAGACGACATAATCGTCTTGGGGGAGACATTCGAAGATCATTTGAGAAATTTAGAAAACGTTTTTAATCGACTTAAAGCTGCCCAATTGATGCTAAACCCCAAGAAGTGCCAGCTATTTCAAGGTAAAGTCAATTATCTGGGTCATATAGTCAGTAAAGAAGGAGTGGCCGTGGATAAAAGAAAAATCGATTCCATTAAGGAATGGCCAAAACCAACTGACAAACACCAAGTGAGAAGTTTTCTTGGACTATGTACTTACTACCGGAGGTTTATTAAGAAGTTTGCAGATATCGCTAAGCCATTAACGCGACTTACGGAGGAAGCAAGAGATTACCGCTGGGATAGAGACTGCCAAAATGCCTTTGAGACCTTGAAAAAGCATTTAATAACAGCACCAATTTTAGGGTATCCACTGCCAGAAGGAGAGTTCATCTTAGATACAGATGCAAGTAATGTCGGAATTGGAGGAGTGCTGTCTCAGATTCAAAGAGGACAGGAACGAGTCCTCGGATATTTTAGTAAAGTTCTTTCAAAACCTGAGCGGAATTATTGCGTCACGAGAAGAGAACTTCTGGCAGTAGTGAAATCAGTAGAGCACTTCTATCAATACCTCTATGGAAGGAAGTTTTTAATCCGAACCGACCATGCCGCCCTTAAGTGGTTGATGCAGTTTAAGAATCCAGAGGGTCAGATAGCCAGGTGGATCGAACGACTCCAAGAATACGATTTTAAGATTGAGCACCGAGCCAGAGTTAGCCACAGAAATGCTGATTCTCTTTCCAGAAGGCCATGCCCAGCAGAGTGTTCCCACTGCAACAAAACGGAATCCAAGGAAGCAGCAGTGCTAAGAACGACGATTGTCAACGACGACTGGACGCCTACTAAGATAAGGGAAGAACAAGAGAGAGATCCAATTATACAGAAAATCCGAAAATGGAAAGAGGAAAACCGTCGACCACCTTGGCAGGAAATATCAAACCTATGCTCAGTAGTTAAGACGTATTGGGCCCAGTGGGACTCATTTATCATCGAAGATGGCTTGCTCAAACGAGTCCTGGAAAATGATGACGGTTCAGAGAAAAGAAGACAGTTGGTGATCCCAAAGAGCAGAATAGCCGAAGTACTTCGTCAGTTACACGACAGTCCATCAGGAGGGCATTTTGGTGTAAGGAAAACCCTTCAGCGAATTCGGGAACGGTTTTATTGGATGAACAGTTCCGACGACGTAAAAGACTGGTGTAAGAAATGTACTATTTGTGCTACGAGTAACGGGCCTCACCGGAAAAGGAGAGCTCCTATGAGACAATATAATGTTGGAAGCCCGTTTGAAAGAATAGCTTTGGACATCGCTGGGCCATTTCCAGAAAGTGAAAATGGAGGCAAGTACATGTTGGTAGTAATGGATTACTTTACTAAGTGGGTCGAGATTTACGCACTTCCCGACCAGAAGGCCGCCACCGTTGCAGATAAGTTGATCCAAGAATATATCAGCCGATTTGGAGTGCCTTTGGAGATACATAGTAACCAAGGCAGGAACTTCGAAAGCGATCTATTCCAAGGAATATGTGATAGACTAGGTATGAAGAAAACAAGAACTACCGCGTATCATCCGCAATCGGATGGTATGGTAGAACGAATGAATAGGACAGTTGGCAAGTATTTGGCAAAGATGGTGTCCCATCATCAGCGAGACTGGGACCAATACCTTGCGTTCTTCACAATGGCCTACAGATCTGCTGTTAACGAATCAACAGGCCAGACACCAGCCAAAGTCCTATTCGGACGCGAAATGCGACTACCTTGTGATCTCGAGTTTGGATGTCGACCTGGAGAAGATGTAGCAGGTGAAGATTATGTGATCGAATTACGAAGAAGAATGGACGATGTACATGAGTTAGTCCGTTCCCACCTTCAGATCGCTAGCGACCGAATGAAGAAACGGTACGATACACAAGCCGAAAAGGGTTGCTTTAAGAAGAACGACAAAGTATGGCTGTATAATCCCAAGAAGCGAAAAGGTTGTTCTCCCAAATTGCAGCAGTTTTGGGAAGGCCCATACCTAATTATGGAGAAGATCAACCATGTCATCTACCGAATAAGCAAGATTCCGAAGGGAAAGCCGATGATAGTACACCATAACCGGCTGGCGTCTTTCGAAGGTGACCACGACGTAGATGAAGAAGTGGAAGTAAACCAAGTCCAAGACGTGTCTGACCTCACGTTTGAGGAATTCATGGGTGCCTATGGAGGTACCGGTAAAGCAAGACATGGTGTTACCACTGAAGAAAAGCAAGATCTACTCGCGCTCCCCGATGACTACTCGCTGGCCCTTACCATCCCGGCCAGTATCAAAGACGCACCAGGGTTGGCATCCGTCTTTCGAAGGAAGTTTGGTCCAGTTGCAGAACTTCAATGCCAGGTGCCAGCTCCCGGTAAAACCTTGAAACTCCAAGATGCATCACGTTACCTTTTCTACCTGGTAACAAAAGACACTGCCCGTGACCAACCTACCTACCGAGATGTATGGGAAGCCTTACTTCAATTGAGAGAGCACGTACTAGAGTCCGACGTGCAAAAGTTAGCCATGCCAAAGCTGGAGTGCCGCCAATTAGATTGGAGGGTTATCCGAAATATGGTGGAGGAGATCTTCAAAGACACCGAAGTCCAGGTGTTAGTCTGTTGCAATCCGCATAGTTACTGGTGCGGAGAGAAAACCGTCCCTTGTCATTTTTATACAACTGGAAGTTGTAAAAGAGGGTCCAGTTGTCGATACCAGCATACAGTTCCGGTTCCAGTCCCGACAAGGTTCCAGGAGGAACCATCTTTTAAGAGGGGGGCAATGTTACGATAAATATCCTGGCCTAAAAATAACTGTAAAATATATGATGACTAATGCTAATATGTTTTAGATTTTACGAGAGGCTTCGATTTACCTGAATGACCTTCCAGAATGAGTTCGAACCGATGCGAGGGAAATCCAGTTTGCCTTTACCGTTTCGCCATCGAAGGTTTTAGACTTGTCGAGATAACGGCACTGGTATATAATAACGGAACTCTAATTGAAGGGGCAGTTAATAAAGAAGATTCGCGCTCGCGATATTGCTGTTACGCTCGCCTACTAATAAATTATGTATGTTTAGTGATAAATAAACTAATATCAGTTATTGTGCTTTTTAATAAATTAAGATAAGAACCTTTTGATAAAGACATTATAAATTAAATAGACATTGAAATAAAATCATCACAATATTCTTTTTATCTACATTACAGCGTTTTGAAAAAGGAATAAAACAATTCCGAAAGCTGGACAAAAAGTCATAAGAGTGTTTCTTTAATGTCCCGACTAACCTTCTGACTGCAGCCCTAATTTTCCGTCCGGCTCGCGGAGATAAGAATACGGCCGGGGTCAGAAAGCCGTGCCTGTCGTAAGAGGCGACTAATGGGTAGGAATGGGGAGGTGAAGAGCCGTCGCTTGAGGTGTCGGGTTGGTAGAAACGCACACGGTCGCTTCGGCGACACGGTCACCGGTCTACATTCCTAGTATCCGAGACGAGACTCTCGTGGGACCACTCTACTCCCATTCCAAAAGAGCCTGGTGAGGTTGAACGAGCTGGGCCCGTACATACCTCTCCTGACCTTGTGTCAGGCGTGGTCTGGGTGCCCCGGCACGTACCCACCGGGAGATCTAAGAGTGGTAGAGGAGAGATCCTCGGCGGCGACCTGTCTACGTGCGAGGGGAAATTCCTCCGCCTGCCGAGCCTATCCGCCCGTGGTGTGGGAATAACGGGTAGGTGAGGTACTCGCAACACAGGTACTACGGGGAGGGTGAAGCCCCCACGTGGTGTGACTTGCACACGCTGCGTGGCACCTTCACTTTGGTGTCGGACTCGTAGGGGCAGAGGTTTCACTATGGGCGTATGTCGCGAGATAGGTAGCCCAGGGTCCTGCCAGGTCTTTGTACTTGGAGGGCACGCACTTTAGCAATGCAGCCCTAATTTTCCGTCCGGCTCGCGGAGATAAGAATACGGCCGGGGTCAGAAAGCCGTGCCTGTCGTAAGAGGCGACTAATGGGTAGGAATCGAGAGGTGGAGAGCCGTCGCTTGGGGTGTTGGGTCTGTAGAAACGCACTCGAGGCGCTTAGGCGTCGCGGTCACCGGTCTACACTCCTAGTATCCGAGACGAGACTCTCGTGGGACACTCTACTCTCATTCCACCTCTTTTGACCTTACACCACCATTAAGGGCGCCGGTGTCTCGGCACGTACCCACCTGGAGATTTAAGAGGGATAGAGGAGAGATCCTCGGCGGTGACCAGTCTACGTGCGAGGTGGAAATTTCTCTGGCTGCGTCACCTTTCCGCCCGTGGGAGGGGCTAACGGATGGGAGGCGTAATCACAACACATATGCTACGGGAAGGGTGGAGCCTCGCGATGCTTTATGCATCGTGCCACCCTCATTTTGGTATCGGACTCGTAGGGGTAGTGGAGGCGCTTGCGGTCGTATGCCGAAAGGCCAGGTAGACCAGGGTCCTGCCAATTTTATAATTGGAGGGGCACAAAGCATAGCCATGCAGCCCTAATTAACTGGTTGTTTGTATATATGTGTATATAAATATATATACATATGTATATATATATATATATATATATATATATATATATATATATATATATATATATATATATATATATATATATATATATATATTGTTATGAAATTAAAGCTCCTAAACAGTTTTTTTTTATATGAATAGTATGAACATAAAACAAAATGACAATATTGAATATACCACATATATATTTAACTCAAACAATTGTATTATTGTTGTTAATTTAATAGTTGAAACTAGATTCAACAATAAGAAAGAAACTAAAAGCAAAAATAAGCAGAATTCACAGACATGTAACAAACCAATAACGACTATATTGTATCACCAGATTTAATTAATGTTTTCAAAATAATTTTAGTATTATTATAATTAAAACCAGTTGGTTTATTATAAACAAATTTAGCATAATAGAAATAAGATTCTTTTAATACGTGAGTTATTATAGCCACTGAGTTATAGTTGGTTGATAAACACTTTTCAATAAAAAAAAATATATATATATATATATATATATATATATATATATATATATATATATATATATAAAATTAAACTAAAAACAATTGTTGATCATGAAATTGATTATGATTTAAACTTAAGTTATTGTTCGTTATATATATATATATATATATATATATATTATATTATTTATGTAAGAGATACTTACAGAATAAGCCAATATAGCCACAACATAAAGATACAAAAAGCAAATATCAAACCACTTCGGATCGAGTGGAAATAAAAACCATAAATTTGTATTTATTAATTAATTTAATTTTTTATTATAATCCAAATTCTAATATATACAAGTCAATAGAATCTTCAACAGTCCTAAAACAGATAAAATATTTAAGTCATTTATTCACAAAGTAAGAAGTTTCAATTTGTTAGTAAACATACAGTTGACATGGATAGAGCTCGGAAAATAAAATGTGTTAGGAGGTGAAATAGGATATAGCTCATAAATAAGAGTTCAGAATGATATAATCTTTAATGGACAAGTAATCTGAAGACAATTCTCAGTGATTCAATATCAAAAGTGCTTTCAGATAGCTTTAAAATTAAATAAAAGCAAAATAAAAGCAACTAGTTCATGTTAAAATTGGTGTATGTCAAATTTGTTAGTAAAAATTTTAATATTTAAATTATCATTTGTTGTAGAAATTATATGTCAAAAGAAAGCTTAAATTCTCTAGTATTTGTTTCAATTCATTTTAAAAGTCAATATAGTTCTCAAGATTTAACAATTTATTAAAATTTAAAATATTTTTTTATTTTAATCATAAATGTCAAAAATATACAAAAATCCTGTCAGATCTTTAAAAACATTGTCAAAATGCTTGGAGATCTGGTAAGCAATGAAAAATAAAAGATAGAAAATCAATAGTTACGAAGAGTCCAGAAAATTTTTGATTTTTCAGCAGTCACAATTTTTCAAAAGTATTAAAAAAACCTTGAAAAAGTCCTGAAGTATAACAAAGTATATTCAAATTACCTTGCCGATAAGAAACCATCGTTTCTGATTAAATTTTAGCAGAGCCTGCAGATTAACAGTATATTTTCCGATAAGGGAATTGTTAGCAGTCATCATAAAGAGGTCAACAGCTACCAGAAAGGTGAGTTTTTCCACTCATTTGAATTCTCGCTGAATAAAGAGACCGTTTGGTGTTTATTTTTGACTGAAGATCATTTAAAATTCATTTTGGGTACTTATAAATATTTCTCAACCATTGGAGAGATAATTCTGATAGTTTTGCGGCCCTAATCCATTAGAAGACGTCACTGAAAGATGCAATCTTTGTTATTGAAGATTTCCATAAAATTTTAGAGAAGGGATTATCTGAAAGACGAAAGTGAACTTTAATAAAGTTAAACGCAAGTTTTGAAATTTCTTTAGAAATAATCTTACCTTTTTAAACAGCCTATATCATTCTAAATCATCTTTGTTTAAAAAAAAAATATAATTTGAAGTCAAGTTCACAAAAATTTTATTATCGCTTTTGTAATATTAACCAAATATAATTCACCGTTTCTTTTGCGTACTAAAATCATTAAACAAAACAGTTAAACGATATTAAACTAAAAATTGAAGGATTATAAACCTTTGTTTTCGCTCTAAAAAGATAGTAAGTGAGGTTATAAATACTTTGACAAACAAACACGTATTAGATCAAGGATTTCTTGTTGCAACTTCACAAAACACTAATTTCATATACTTACTTCAATATTGTTTTACGTCATAAATCTAAATCCATTCATATTAGTATTAAACGGTTAAGTATTGGCTTATTTATTGGAAGAATCTTAAATAATTTTCTTTATATATTATACAAGATATCGTTGTGTAATATTTAATTGATCACTTGTGAATAATTGCACAGTACGTTAAAAATAAAACTTCTTGTGTGGTGATTTTTGCTTTATATAATTTTGTATTTCTTTATCAAGCACTACAGGTCACAGAACTCGCTTGAGTTAAGAGTCTGCATGTTCTAAGAAAAATAAGTAAAAATTCAAATTCAAAATACAGCACGTTTCTTTCTATACTTTAGATAAACAAACGAAATTTTCTTTTATGAATAATAGAAAAGATTCACTTTGCATAAAAAAAAGCAGTATCCTGTGAGATTTAGAGAATACAAGGTGAGTAGAATAAATGTTTGTCTAATTTTTTTTATATTTTCAGGCGTTCAATAAATTTTATTAAAAGCATTTCTAAATTTATCAATATTACAAATTAATCAACTTAAAAAAAAAAATTATTTTTATCTTCATAAAGCTAGCCGGTAAATAAGAGCAACTTGTAGTTTTCTTACATCGCATTCACATATCATAACAATATATATATATATATATATATATATATATATATATATATATATATATATATATATATATATATATATATATATAAGAATAAGAAAAAAGAAGTACTTGTGACTCGTTTGGAACAAATGTATAACTGTTTTGGATGGGTTGGAGTCAATAAAAGGGCTATTGGTTAACTATTTTTTTAATCTCGAGCTTTCAATTGTGTTTACAATTATTATCAAGAGCTAAAAAAGACAAAATATCTTACAAGGTTGAACTAGAAAGAAAAAACCATTTTTGTTAACTTACCAAATAAAAATTAGTTTAGTAAATAAAAATTGCTGCTAATACATCTTAAAAATAATTAATATAAAAATGTCTTAATCTAATAAATGCTTTTCTGAAATTTTTTTATAATTTTGAAAACATTTTTTTAATACAAAAATAATTGAATTTATAAATAAGTTAAAATTGCAACCAATTACAAATAAGCCTCAATGTCATAAATGCCAACATAAAATTTTTATTGTTGACAATTATATTTCTCACAAAAGTGATTGCAGAATTAAAAAACCATCTTGTGCTTTGGCAGAGCGTGTAATCGATAAAGACCATATTATGGATTTTGATAACATTAAAATTTTATATAGTGAAAGTAATAAATTTAAAAGGACTTTTTTGGAAATGGTTTGTATTAGCAAAAGTGATAATAATTTAAACAAAAGATCAGAAATTCAAAATCTAAGCAAAATTTATAATTATATTCTTTCTTTATGATTTATATATAAAACTTGTGAAATGTCATATTAAATTCTCCATATATCTGTTACATTTTTTCAGACATCTGTCAACGGTGAATAAATCTTCTTCTTTTTTGTTACTAAACAGAAAAAGAATGTTTAAACGAAATTTTAATTTTTGACAATATAATTGTCAAAAATAAAAATTTTATGTTGGCATTTATGACATTGAGGCTTATTTGTAATTGGTTGCTATTTTAACTTATTTATAAATTCAATTATTTTTGTATTAAAAAAATGTTTTCAAAATTATAAAAAATTTTCAGAGAAGCATTTATTAGATTAAGACATTTTTATATTAATTATTTTTAAGATGTATTAGCAGCAATTTTTATTTACTAAACTAATTTTTATTTGGTAAGTTAACAAAAATTGTTTTTTCTTTCTAGTTCAACCTTGTAAGATATTTTGTCTTTTTTAGCTCTTGATAATAATTGTAAACACAATTGAAAGCTCGAGATTAAAAAAATAGTTAACCAATAGCCCTTTTATTGACTCCAACCCACCCAAAACAGTTTTGGATGGGTTGGATGGAAATACTGGATATTAGTGACTGTCAATAAAAACAAACAACACAGTTTATTAGGCTTGCAGTCAGAAAATTGGCCGGGATGTTAATGAAACACTCTTATGACTTTTTGTCTAGCTTTGGAATGGTTTTATTCCTTTTTCAGGACATAGTCGTTGAGATTATTTGTAAAAGCATAGACACTCAACATTAATAACACACATATAAAATATAAAATAGTGGACCTCAGTTGTCGGACCTCATTCATCATGACACAGACATTGACACAGAACACATCAGAGCTACCACAATCTAAAATAACGTATGGTTGCCTACCCTATATTCCAGTTCTCACACCTAAGCTATTGAACATTTTCAAAAATGTTAGTGGCTTAAAAATTTCAACTAAGAATGTGAAAACGGTATCGAAGTTGTACACAAAGACAAAGGATCCTTTCACAATACAGGAGTCGTCGAATGTTGTTTATTCTATACCGTGTGCCAATTGTGAAAACGTGTATATCGGAGAATCATCTCGTAATTTTCACAATAGAGTAATATCACATCGCAGCGACATAAAAACCAAAAAGATAAACGCATGCGCGCTCACAGAACATGCATTAACTCTAAAACATGAATTTAATTTCGATGATTCCTGTATTTTGGCAAAGGAAAAAAAACCATACAAAACGTGTTTTCTTGGAAATGTATTTCATAAAATCTAATACGTCTTGTATAAATAAAAAGTCAGACATAGATAAATTGAGCAACATTTATTGTTACTTACTGACAAAACATCAAAAATAAAATAAAGATTTACTTTTACATATACACACCATAATACACCTGTATACAAAACATGTTGCATACTATCAAGACAGGTATAATATTATTTCCATTAATATAATAGCAAGAACTCCTAATTACCTTTTAAACCACTGTCCAATATCAAATCTTCATAATTCATATCCGAAATTGGACAGTATAATTTTATCACCCAGTAGACCGAATGAATCTATTTGTTATTAAATACACACACGTAGTTAATTAGGTTACATACACATTTGGTCAATTATAAATAATAATTTGGACATCAGTCAAAAGTACTGACAAAGTTAAACAATTTACATAAATTAAATACACATATCACGCTAGGTACGCGAAAAATATTGACCCAAATAGAATTTATATAAAACTAATATCTCTTGACTAGACAAGCATTCAATCAATATTCACTCAACGAACATATAGTCTTCAACGATCAACTTCATCAGTCTCTACTCAAAGTAACCCGGGTCTACACCCATAGTGTACGTCTCAACAATAAACTCTGCTACTATTATTTGGTGTTTCCATTACAACAGAACGAACATCTTCACTGAGCCAACGAAGGGAATTTGTTCATGGTCCTATCGAGAAACAGAATACTTCAAGGAAGTTTGAGAGAGCCTATACAGTCCACGCCAGCAACACCCTCAGTAGCAGAGAGAGACCACTAGACCCGGGAGAACGAGAGCAGTACCAAAGCCAAGAGCCATACTAGAGCCGAGAGCAGTACCAGAGCCGAGAGCAGTACCAAAGCCGAGAGCCATACTAGAGCCGAGAGCGGTACTAGAGCCGAGAGCGGTACCAAAGCCGAGAGCCATACTAGAGCCGAGAGCGGTACCAGAGCCGAGAGCAGTACCAAAGCCGAGAGCCATACTAGAGCCGAGAGCGGTACCAAAGCCGAGAGCCATACTAGAGCCGAGAGCGGTACCAAAGCCGAGAGCCATACTAGAGCCGAGAGCGGTACCAGAGCCGAGAGCAGTACCAAAGCCGAGAGCCAGACTAGAGCCGAGAGCAGTACCAAAGCCGAGAGCCATATTAGAGCCGAGAGCAGTACCAAAGCCGAGAGCCATACTAGAGCCGCAGAGCAGCCAAAGGACAGGACCGATTGCAGAACCCACCAGAAGCGAGGGATCCTCAACGTCTAAGAACACAAAAAACCGTAAGTTTTTGAATAATTACAAAATCTTCCAACTTTTACAATCTTACAATTTAACAAGTTTTTTTTATTACAATTTAACAATTTAGAACAACAATCTCCACTCTATCAATCGTATAATAATGTACTTTAGAATGCATACCATTTAAATAATACAGAGAATTGATAAAACAAAAATAAACGTCATTCACAACTATAATTAACTAAACAGTAATTTTGTATGACAATTTGAAAAAAGAAACGTTCATACATATAGCTTGCTTTTAATTACAATTAAATATTTTATTTCGAAAAATTAAAATAATTACGTAGCAAATAATTTCATTTATTTTGATAACAATATATATATATATATGTATATATATCATTATAAGAGTGTGTGGATTACATCTTGACCTACCTCAATGCAAAGAATAGCACAGCAGGCAAGGTTAAACTCATATTTCGCTAAATTGCACATTCCGATAGAAAAGAAAGTGTTATAATACAGGTATATTTATTTAATACATAACGTACATTTAGTATTGTCTAATATATTTACCGCTGAATGTAAAAATTTTTAAAATAATCATGGAGAGTCCATACGTTAAGCAAGCGGAAATAGGAACAGAAATAGTGAAACTCGTTTCAAATACAAAAAAGGATTCCCAATCTCGGAAAAATCAACAATACATCCGGGATAGACAGGAAAAATTAGAAGAATATTGGGCAAAATTTTTAAATAACCACGAAAAGCTGCTAGAAGGGGGTATAACGAAAGAAAAATATTTTGAAACAAAATACTATGATCAGGTATTTAAGACATACATTGAGGGGAAAACCCTGTTGGAAGAATATGGAAGGGTGCTGAAAAGAGGAAAAGCACCGAAAGTAAAGGAGATACAGATAAGAAAACAAAGAATCGAGGAATTATTACGGCCAGAAAATGAACAAGACTTGCAGGAGGATGAAGAATTGCAGTCAGAGTTAAGAGAATACATGGAAAAGGTGAATACACTAATGATTGAAGCAGCAGTAAATGAGGAACTGGACGCTACAGATATTGGAGAAGTAGAGAGAATAAATCATCTAAAGAGGAAAGTCAGGGAAGTTTTAAAGAAAATAAGGCCAGGAATGCAACGGCCAGAAAGCACACAGAGGAGGGACGGTGTGACATTGCCGCAGGTAAAAATCCCTGTGTATGAAGGCAGATATGAAACGTGGAGAACTTTCCACGATCTGTTTACTAAAGTAATACATGAAAACGACCAGTTATCAAACGCAGAAAAAATGCAGTACCTAAAAACTTAAGTAAGAGGGGAAGCCAACAGAATGATACAACACTTAAACATATCCGAGGCCAACTACGAAGTGGCCTGGAACATGCTAAAAGATAGGTATGAGAACCCAAGGATGATATTGTTTAAATTAATAGACAGGATGCTACTAGCGCAGGAAGTAAAGGAATCTTCTGCTAGAGCATTGAAATCACTACATGACACCTTCCACGAAAGTCTGGAAGCCATAGGAGGGTTAGGAACAGACACGGAAGCGTGGAGCCCATTGATAGCCCGAATTATCATAACGAAATGGGACAATGAAACTAGGAGGCTGTACGAAAACCACATTGGAGACAGTAGAGAGATACCGACGTACAAATCGACACAAACATTCCTACAGCGAAGATTTCAGACACTGGAACTGCTGGAGTCAGAAAAAAGACAAGAGAAGCAAGGAGGATCTCTTAGGAAACCAAGAACACATTGCGTGATATGCAACGGAGATCACGGAGTACCGAACTGCAGAGAATTTCAGGAACTCAATGTAAGAGACCGGAACAGGATGATAAAAGAAAAAGGATTGTGTACAAACTGCCTAGCACATAAAAAAGAAAAACAATGTTATTCACAATATAGGTGCAGACACTGTGGCGGAGACCACCACCATATGTTGCATTATGAAAAAGGAAACTGACTAAAAGACCCATACATAAGCTAATACGACTGGAAGAAGAGAAACAGGAAAAGCCGAAAAAGGCAGCAGCACTAAGATGGAAGAAAATACTAGTAGCTATAATGTTTTTAACGATGTTAAAACCCATAAAGGCAGAACCGTATAAAATATATAATCCGGTACCAGGATTTTTCACAGAAGACCTTGGAGAGGTCGTCATAGACCGGGGAACATTTCGAATAAAGGTGTTACTCGAAAAAGGAAGAATTCGAACAGAGCACCAACTAATAGGAAATATGATACAAGGCGTACGAGAACTGTGTCATGAGATAAAAATCGTGAATTGTAAGGATATAATAGAGAAATTGGAGGAAGGACAAAGAAAGGCGGAGTCAGTAAGCGAGGGGCTGACAGTAGAAATAAAAGGAAGGGAAAGAAGAGGAATATTAGGAACAATATTAACCTCAGTATTTGGAGTCAATGACGAAGCCTACAGTAACATTGAAGCATTAGATAATAACCAAAAGGAGCTAATAAAGGGATCACAGCACCAGGCGAAGATAATGTTAGAAACAATAACATCAATCAATCACACAGAGAACAGGATAAACGAGCAAATGAACAAGTTTAACAAAGCACTAATCACAGGTCTACAAGAAATATCTAAAGGACTTAACGAAGTAGAAGACAAAGCACAAAAACTAGAAACCGAATATAGCACGTTACGAATACAAACGATAGCATTACAAGTTATGGACTTCATAAACGAATATACTCAATTTTACGAGGGAATATTAAACCTTCACTATAACCACGGACACTTCATTGATATAGTGAAACCGGGTGAAATAACCAAATTAATAGGGAAAGCAGGGCAGATACTGCCTCAAGGGGTCGAAATACGACGACAACCCATTATAGAAACAGAAGTCAGTCATGACGACAGATATATAACAGTCATCGGCTACTTCATAGTGACAGGGAAAAATAAGTACAGCATGCTCAAAGTCACGGCCATACCACTTAATGTTGAGGGGTCGGTGTTGCGCACATTTGTCGCCCCAAGGAATCTACTGGTCGTAGATTATAACACACTGCACTACTTCGAATTGACCACGGAAGATAGAGAAAGGTGCTTACTGTTGACAAAGGCGCAGATAGCGTGCTCACCAACGGCTATAAGAAACATGGATACCCAACCAAACTGCATACTAGAAGAAATTTATGAGCGATCTAAGAATAGCACATGTCCAGTGGTAGCCAGGACAATACAGACAGCTCAATGGAGTAAGATGGGTACTCCCAACCTCTGGCTAGTTATCACGCCAGTCACGATACACATATCCATTATTTGCGATGGAAATCGGAGCGAAAGAGTACTGGAACGAGTCACATTCCTGAAGCTTTCACCCAAATGTATCGCCCAAACGAAAAATATTACATTACTCCCCACTAGCAGTGGGGTGGACAGAGCAGTGACGAGTTACCTGAAGTCGCCAATCACTCCCGTGGCCCAACTGGTGGCGAGGACACCCCGCAAGTTTAACACGCCTCTAAACACCTACCTTGACATACCAGGAGGAGAGCTACGTCATGTGTTACTTGAGGAGGAGAGTCTGGAACAAGAAATGACGCATACGCAGTGGCGATCGATTCACGAATCTAATTGGCATTATTTTGTGGCCACCGGGATCATTACTATAATGGTAATAATTGGGATACTCACGTTATGGAAGTACCGTCCTGTTGCACGACTATGTCGTTCAGGGAATCCACAAACTCAGACTAACGAACAGGAAGTACCTGTATTAGTTAGTAATCGGCACAACATTGTACGGTCGACTACCCAAGTTGACATCCCACTTTCCACATTTCATCCAATTGCCCTAATTTTAATCTAGAGATAGAGTCGGACATTGATAGCTAGGGAACGGTTGGAAGATTTTGATTATTCTTAAACTATTTATAATTTATCATGTTTGAATTTTACTATGTTATGTAATACTTATATGTAAACTTTGAGTATTGACACTTGGGCCAGATTGCCCGATTCCGCAGTATGTCCAATATCAAATCTTCATAATTCATATCCGAAATTGGACAGTATAATTTTATCACCCAGTAGACCGAATGAATCTATTTGTTATTAAATACACACACGTAGTTAATTAGGTTACATACACATTTGGTCAATTATAAATAATAATTTGGACATCAGTCAAAAGTACTGACAAAGTTAAACAATTTACATAAATTAAATTCACATATCACGCTAGGTACGCGGAAAATATTGACCCAAATAGAATTTATATAAAACTAATGACTAGACAAGCATTCAATCAATATTCACCCAACGAACATATAGTCTTCAACGATCAACTTCATCAGTCTCTACTCAAAGTAATCCCGGGTCTACACCCATAGTGTACGTCTCAACAATAAACTCTGCTACTATTATTTGCTGTTTCCATTACAACAGAACGAACATCTTCACTGAGCCAACGAAGGGAATTTGTTCACCACACTATTTTTGTTTTGTTTTTTTTCTGTTCTCTATGGATCAGTCAAAACACACCATTAAAAGATGTCACGAACAAAATTTTAACTTTTCAACTAAATTTTAAAATGTATTTTGTCCATTATTTTAAATGTTATATTTTATATGTGTGTTTTTAATGTTGAGTGTCGTAGCTTTACACAAATAATCTCAACGACTAGTATGTTGTAATGACAATTTGAGATATGTTGTAAATATTTACACTTTCTTTCTAATTACAGTGTCTTGAAGAAGGAATAAAGGAATTCCGAAAGCTCGACCAAAAGTCAAAAGAGTGTTTCTATAACATCCCGGCCAAACCTACTGACTGCAGCCCTAATAAACTGCGTTTTTTGTTTATATCGACAGTCAATAATATCCAGTATTTCTTATATATATATATATATATATATATATATATATATATATATATATATATATATATATATATATATTATTGTGATATTTAAAGTCTTGGTGCGCCAAGCAATAATTAGCTAATTCATTTTTTGATTAATTAAAATTATTTAAATGATATGATTATGACTCTATCACAATTTTTAATTATTTTATCTCAGGGTTAATTTCGTGCTTCAATATCTATGCTATTACATGTGAAAGGTAAGGTCCAAAGAATACCGGAATAATAAAAAACACATATGATCTAACACTATATATTGAAATAAAAATAATGAAATAATTCACACTCAAAAGTTTTCAATAAACAAATCTCATATAATGATTCTCAAAATTGTGTTCTACGTACGTGAACAATCAAAATTAATGGTACAAACAATATTAATTGAAATCTCAAAATCCCAAACTATTCTAACTCTCCTAATCAAAATATTTAAATCCTTTCTAAATTAAGTGTAAAAATTGTGTTATCAATAAAAGAAAAACTGCAGAAAACAAAAATATCTCTCTCTGATGATGAGTGGTCCAAATCCTTGTTCCTTGTAGACTATATTATCTCCTCTCAAACGCTCCCTATGTAATCAGCAATCTTACAACAGATTGTTGCAAGTATATCGTCCTTAATGATCGCCTTCAAAAGCACAAATCATTCAAATTATGATAGCCTTTCTCCTCTCGATAAACTGAATCTCTCGTTGGCCCGAGTGAAAAATGACTCTTGTAATATCTTCTCTTTACGATAAGTTGCTTCAGCTTCTGTCAGATACACTAACTCCACAAAAACTCACTAACATTCAACACTACTGCTTGCTACTTCTCGGGAATCGCCAGAGAACAATTACTGTTCGTCTTACAGACTTGGAAACCAACTGATTATCTTTTTTCTCTCCTAAATCTAGCCAAACTCTCACTCCTACATACCTATCCCACCTTTTTCAATCTCCGCCAATCAAAACTCGTCACAATTCCCCCATTTTTTCATTTCGATAACAAACAAATTTTTACCTATAATTATAAATTTCCTAAAACTTATTTACAAATAATATTTTTCTATAATTCTTAAAAACTAACAAAAACCTCTTTCTAAAATCCCTTCTATTGTCTTTACTCACTGCATTTAATGTATTTGGAAAACCCGTTTCAATTGTCTTTGGATTTCACTTAAAATTATGCGGGTCACTCAAGTATAACAAAGAAATAATTTATGTATAGCTTACATTTTGTTTAGTACAGGTAATCCAAGAATTTAATAACTTTCCTTCTTCGAAATGTTTGTTGTTTATTATCCTACTTATCTGAATTATTTTAATGTTTTTGAACTTTGAAATATTTTAATCAACCCAATATTTTTCTCGATTTTACATATCATAACAAATCCCCGCCATTTGATCTGCCGAAAACTCTTTGTTAAATTTTAAAATGACAAAAGTTTTCCAGGATCAAATTATTTCACTATGTTATTAAAATCTATTCATGATATTGATAGATGTCGTGAATGTTAAAAATACCCCGTATATTTCCTGTCTCTATGTGCGCTAATTCATAACTATTTACCCCATTTTCCGTATTGACCCTATATGGACCTTCAAATATCGGCATCAATTTAGCACAAATACCATTTTGTAAATTCGACACCCTCAGTGCCTTCACTAAGACTTTATCTCCTTTCTGGAATTTGATCGGCCTTCTTCTTCGGGTTCTCTCTTGTCTTTGGAGATATTTCTCTCCACTTCGTCTCAATCTTCTTTGAACCAACTCGATCACTTCTTCGTATTGTCTGGGGGCGGTGTCTTCCCACGGTCTTGTAGGCATTGTTCCTTTCATTATATATAAAGGCGTCTCTTTGGTAACCGTATTTGGAGCACAATTCAAATAGGTCTCGATCTCAAACACTTTTCTGTCCCAATGTCGATGATGTTCTTCCGCGGCAATTCGTAGAAATTTTGTGACTTCTTGTATAAAACGCTCCGATGGGTTGCTCTGTGGATGACGGATGCTTATAAATTTTGTATCGATGCCCCTCTCTCTTAATTCCCTTTTAAAACGTTCGTTCCTAAAATATGTCGCATTGTCCAATAAAATATTGTCTGGTCTTCCCACCGTTTCTATAAAATTGTCTATCTTCCTAAGTATTTCAATTCCTTTTGTGGTTCTGCATGCGTACAATTTAACACATTTTGAGAAAAGATCCACCATAACTAATATGTGTTTATTCCTTTGAGTTGTTGGTATCAAATCGCTCAACATATCAATAGCAACAATATCCAGTTTCTTCCGAGCTACGACGTTTTTTGTGACGTTTTCATTTTTAAAGTTCCTACTTTTACACTTTTGGCATGTCACACAATTTCGAGTCACCTCTTTGGCTATTGTCCTGTCGACAAATGTAGTTCTCCCTGAACATAAGCCACACCTTTCTACTTCCAATATATCCGTTGTCACAGTGTAACTTTAAAAAAACTTCTTTTGCCATTTGCTCCGTGATTACATAGAGTTCTTTACCATCGACCCTCTTAAAATATAGGTTATTTTCTTGTTCAGCCCTTTGCTTTTCTCTTTCATTCAATTCTTCCTGATTTTCCCTGATTTTGGCCAAAGAAAATAAGCCTGCTTCTTCTCTCATTATGTTCATGCCTACGTGGAGAGTTTTGTGATCCTCTTTGCGGAATTGTTCATCTCTCGTCAACGCATCAGCCAAAATATTGTCCGTTCCTTTGATATATTTAAATTCAAAATCATATTCTTGGAGTAAAAGAATGCCCCTATGAATTCTATTATTTACCAACCTATTTTTCATTATGTGTACCAACGCTGCATGGTCCGTTTCAATGGTGAATCTTGCCCCAAGTAGGTAAAAACGTAATTTGTTTACACAAAATAACACACTGGCAAACTCTAATTCAGTAACGCTGTATTTTCTCTCATACGTTTTGGTTACGCGGGAAACAAAACATATTGGCACCTCTATATCGTCTTGTATCTGTGATAACACCCCTGCAAATTTTTTTATGGAAGCATCGGTCCTGAGAATGAAAGGTTACTCATATCTTGGGTGGTGCACTCTTACAGCTGTGGAAAACGCTCCTTTTAAATTTTTGAAAGCGATTTCTTGTTCAGTTCCCCATTTCCATCTGACATTTTTCTTAAGTAATGCTATTAGCGGTATTTCTTTTGTACTGAGGTCTGGTATCAGCTTTTTGAAATAGTTCACCATTCCTAAAAATCCCCGCAAAGTTTTTAAATTGGTTGGCCTAGGGTAGTTGTTTATGACTTCGATTCTATCTTCTGCAAGACTAATCCCTTTTGTGTCTAATTTGAATCCTAAATACAATACCTCTTTTTGGAAAAACTGACACTTTTGAATATTTAATTTTATTCCGGCTTGATCAAGTTCTTCGAGAACAGTATGAATATGTCGTAGATGGCTTGTTATATCCGGTGAGAAAATTAATAAATCATCTATGTAATGTACAACAAATTCTCCATGCCTATTTAAAATTGTGTGTAATGCGCGAACCAAAGCAGCGCATGCACTTTGTAGTCCAAATGGTACTACCCTAAATCGGTACACCACTCCGTCGATAGAAAAAGCGGTATAATTTCGACACTTTTCTGCCAAAGGTATTAACCAAAAACTGTGTTTCAAATCGATTTTGGAGAAAATGTGTGATCCTGTGATTCGTCCAAAAATGGCTTCTATGTTCAAAGGCGCTTCGTATTGCGCGATTGTGTGCGAATTAATGTTTCTTGCATCTAAACATAATCGCAAATCACCATTTGATTTTTTTACGCATACTATCGGGTTGATATATGGAGAGTCACATCTTTCGATCACCTTGTCTTTGATCATATTTTCAATTTCCTGTCCGACGCTTTGCCTGTATTTATACGGGATTGGATATGTTTTCGATTTAAAATTTTCTAAGTTTTTAACTTTAAAAGAATGTTCATAATTTTTAGCAACTCGGCTTTCTTCATTAATAAGATCTCCATAATTTTCTAAAATCTTCTCTATTTCCTTCTCCATGTTTTCTCCACATATTATTTTTCTTTCATCCTCAGTTTGTTCACATGTGTTCACTGTCCGTATTACTTCTTCACAAAATTCTGGATTCTCGTCCATAATTGCCATTTCTTCTCTGTCCTCTTCCGTTATTTCTTCTTCTATTTTTTCTTTATCTTCAATTTCTATCTGGTATTCTGAGCACCCTGTTTCGGCTCCTTCCATTTTTCTGCTTATAACTTCCTTTTTTTCCTGCTTTCTTTTCGAACTCTTCTTCTTTTTTTCTATTCTCTTTTCCTCTTCGGATTGATTTTTTTCTTGAGCTTTCGATTTATCCTCTACCGTCATATTGATTTCTTTATGTTTTTCTTGTCCATTTATCCTTTCAGAAAATTTTCTCCTATCTGTTTCCTTTTCTTCTTCTATGTTGTCTGGTTCTGCTCTGATTTCCAGTTGATTTTCTGAAAAATTGATGGTGATATGTTTTTCACTCAATTCATCAATTCCCGCTATCATATCATGATTTAGATCTTCGATCACCACACATTGCATAATATAGAATTGGTCTCCCACTCTGATCCGTACTCCTAAACCTTCGTTTACTGTCGTCAATTTTTTATTATTTGCACCCACTAAAGCAACCCTCGGAATCTTATACACAAATCTGTCCATATTTAATTCTTTTACTAGTTTTTTATTGATTAACGAAATTTCCGATCCAGAATCAATCAGAATTTTAATCGCTTTATGTTTTATAAATGCATCTAAAAAAATTAGATTGGAATTAGAATTTTGTTTTTCGTTTCCCGCCAACTGTATAAACTCTCTCGGGTGACAAAATATACCGGAGAGTTTTTTACTTTTGTTTAGTGGATGCCTTATTGAAAATCCTGTCTGGATTCATTGAATACTTCTTCTTCCTCCTTTTCTATTGCTACATGATTCATCTCTCTTCTGTTTTGTCGTTGGAATCTCTGATTATTTCTATCGTCCCTTTGTTCGTTCGTATTCCTATTCGGAGGATTTTGTGCATCTCTATTCCTGTTGTGATTTTCATTTGTTCTATTTTGTGTATCATTCCGGTTATCGTAATTTTGTTGTCTATTGTAATTATTGTAATTTCTCGGCCTATATTCGTTTGTTGATCTGGGATGTCGGTTTCTCTGGTCATAATTTGATGAATACCTTCTTTCCGGTCCATTATATTGGTCATGTTGTCTTCTATTTCTCATTTCTTTTCTTTTCGCTTCTTTTAATTGAAGGAATTGGCACAAACTATCAATATCTTGATAGTTTCTCAAAATCACGTGATCTTCCAACGTTTCCTCAAAATGTCTGCTGATCATTTCTACCAGCTGTTCGGTAGAATATTTGTATTCTAGATATTTTGAATTGTTATATATCTGCAAAGCATATCTTTCTTCAGATATTCCCATTTTTTCGTGATATTTTCCATTCTGTAGCTCTTGGTTGATTTCTCTCTGTTTTTCCCCCAGAAATAGTTGAGAAATTTATTTTCAAAATCTGTCCAATTTTCAAACTCATCTTCCTTGCTTTCATACCATAACGCTGCTCCTTCTTTCAAATGGTTTCTAATTGTTTCTTTGCAATCGTCAAAATATCTAATATGTTGTAATTTGGTTTTCAAATTTTTAACAAACGGTACTGGGTGTGTTTTCCGAATATCCCCGCCAAATTGTATTTTCGCCTCGCTTGTTCCATGGATGATAACTTCTTTTCTCTCTACCCCTCTTAGTTCAATTTCTGCCATTTGTTTTTCATTTTGCTTTAATCTTCTTTCTACTTCCTTCCTGTCTTCTTGTAGCGCCATTTCAAATTTTTCTTCTAACTGTTCTAATTCCTTTTTCTGGACAATCTTTATTTCCTTCATCATATTTTGGATATCTTTTATCTCTGTCTCTTGTTTTGCATTCTTTATGGTTATTTCTTCTATCTGTTGTATCAGTTCTTTCTTTATCCCCTCAACACATCCTTTAATTTCTTGTTCATAGTTTTCCAAACGCTGCTCTATATTCCTGTTATTTAGTTCTATTGCTTGTCTTGTTTCCCGTTGGTTTTCTTCCATTGTTTGTTTTGTTTCTTGTTGATTTCTATCCATTTTCTTTGATGTTTCATTCATTGTTTGTGTCTGTATTTGCATCATTGCTAATAATTTCTCTATTCCTAATAATTCTTTTTTCTCCTCAACTATTGTAACATTTCCTTCATTATCCGATCCTTCTTCAACAATTGTTTCCTCTTCTCTGTTATTCTCCTTCCTTTCTTGCATTTTGCTTTGACTCCTTGTGGTCGACATGTTGTTTCTTTTCGTTACTGTTTTTGTCCCCGCCAAATGTGAAATTTTACAACACTCTATATGTTTCAGAACACGACAATATTTCTCCCCAAATGTATTAAATTTTCACGACAAATATCAAATATGCAATCAGTAAAATTCAAATAATTCAAAATAAATATCAAATGTACGATTGGTAAAGAAAATAAAATCAAATAATTCAATAGCAGTAAATATCCACTAACTACGATCAATCAATAAATCAAATTTATATTCCCTGGAAAAATTGTCAAAATACTTTCAAATTCAAATTCCCTCAATGTTATATGTTTTTATCTCTGGATCACCTGTACTTATTCCAGATCTCTTTCCCTTCCTTCAAATGTAAAGCTGCGATATTTTCAAGCCCCACGTTTTGGAAGCCAGTTATTGTGATATTTAAAGTCTTGGTGCGCCAAGCAATAATTAGCTAATTAATTTTTTTGATTAATTAAAATTATTTAAATGATATGATTATGACTCTATCACAATTTTTAATTCTTTTATCTCAGGGTTAAATTCGTGCTTCAATATCTAAGCTATTACATCTGTGGCTAGAAGGCAAAAGGGGATAACTCTCATTTGGAAGTTTTTCAGTACAGACATTTTTAGTTCATATGGTCTTTTTATTACCTTATAGACGTAATATTAGTAACGTTTGTATATTTCTAGATCCGACTTACATTCTGTTAGATATATTTAAGTGTTTTTTCTTAAATTAATATCTATGTGTCCAATATTTTGATTAATTAAAAAAAATATTTTAGGATATTTATTATTTTTAATTATTTCAAGAAAGCATAAGGAGATAAGTCAAGTTATAGTTGAAATGCACATAAAATCATCTTGGTAAAGGGGGTTATGTAGATTTATACCCTTATGCTCGGTATTAACTTGGTTAACATTATATGTGCACTGTAGTGTTAACTGCAGTTATTTCTACTTACAAAGGGCAACCACAATACAGCAAAGAAAATATTTTGTTCTGGATATAGCATTGACAGAACAAGAAATAAAACGTAAATTTTTTCAAAAAGTTTATTAAACATGGCGGTTTCTGCAGCAATCTGATGATACGTTTACAAATTAACAATTGATCAAGATGATACTTAGAAAGAGAATTAAAGGCGCATCCTAAACACAAAAAAAACATATATTCTATATAATACGAACAAAATAGCTTTCGCAGGAAGAAAACAAAATTTTGATGAACACAAATATTTTTCGGCAGCTGTTTCTTTAAAATAATAAATTACACAAATATTTGTTTTAGAATATTTTATTAAAAATCGTCATCACTAAAATAATTATCTATGTCTGGATCTGTCAGCAGTATTATCCAGATCTTGTGAATTTCGTGGGATTTGGGCAAGTCCACGATAACATTCTTTTGCACTCTCATCAACTAACTTAATAAGGTCTGAAAGATCGCTTACTTTTTTTTCACTTATTTGTCTTGGCTTATCATACAAATTATCTAAAGTAATGTTCTTGATATCGATGAGTGTATCTTTTTTTTGTCTTCTAAAATTTAGTTCTTGAAATGGCTGATATTTCTGAAGCGACGTTTTAAAATTAATAATGCCAAATTCCTTGGTGTATCTTAGCCATTTCATATTTCTCCAGCAAATTTCAGTCTTATTGTCTCTCTTCTTTCTCTTTATTAACATTCCTTTTAGCAGAAAGCATTTCAGAAGGTAAATTAGCAAAACTCTTAAATAAACAAGAAGCAATTTCGTTGGCACGTAAAACACGGTATTAGTTTGTAAGTAAGGAATAGGAAAAACCTGTTGTAAGTCAAATACAAATATTTTTTGTCCTTTACTGTTTATACATTTTAATTTGTCTAATCTCTTTAACTCGTAAGCAGTTTCAGATTCTTTATGATGATCTGCTAATAAATTCTCATGTTTTTTCCTTGCATCAGCTGTCTTACTGATATTAATATGATTCTGGAAAATATCACAATTGTTACAGGTATCGTTGCTTGGTTTTTTAAACTTTAAGCCTAATTTATCGATTGTTTGAGAGTAAACTTTATAAGAAACCGGTTCAGATGTTATGTCCTGGGTATACATTTGATACATCTTAGCTTTTGTTAATTCTGCTACTAGATACTTTTTACTAGTATGTTTTCGTGAGTAGTGAGACTCATAGGCAGGAAATTTTGATATGTGGCATAGACGAGTTCCATTCTAGATTCGGAAATTTTGTTTTTTGGTTCATGCCTGCCTCTGCTATCAGCCATAGGAATACCACAGTTGGATGACATTTTCTTTTTTGTAACAGTTTCTATAAATTTATTACTTTCGTCAAAAATAGCACAAAAACATACCTTGCAGCATTGGATTCTTCCTCCTTGGATTTCAATAAAATATGTAAAACACTTTTCTTTCTCTATATTTTTTGAAGGTTTATCAGTATAACTTCTGTTAGTAGTAATCTTCTTGTCAGAAATTTGAATTAATGACTTACCCTTCTATCGTAGTTGCCCATTCCCCAGTAATTTTGAAACAGAGATAATCTATGTTCACCAAATATTTTTTTCACACTTTCTTCTACAATCTCGCAGTGACCGTGACTGCCTAGCTTTATTGCGATTCCTTTGTTTGTTTCATATCCTTTACCCGTATTTCGTAAAACCTGTCTATTTTTTCTTTTTCCTACTTTTCGTTTCAATATTTTGTGCATTGGTTGGCCATGTTCTTCATTGTTTTCAAAATTTGGTTCATCTGAGCCATTTTTCTCCTGTTCGGTGTCAGAATCACTATGGTGGTCTTCTTGAATGTGATCATAGGCCGGGTCTTTTACGCTTTCGTCTGAGTCAAAATCTTGCTGTATATTTTCTTTTACTAAAAAAAAGTATGGAATGTAGTGATCAATAATCAACAATTATACCACACGTGGAGGAATAATAATTGTTATTTCGAGTTGCCATCGTAGTGAACGTTCCTTGATAAAATTTGCGTGTGCTTTCTTCACAATCTAGACAAGTACTGACAAGAAACTGATACGAATATGATTTGCGTGGACACCGCATTCTTGCAAAAAGGGATAACTTTGTATATCCTAGCAATACTTTCATATATATTTCTTCTATCACATTCCGGCAAAAGGGGTTATCTTGATTTAATGCCTTTTACTAGTACACATTTCGAATAATTCTCAAGTTAACAGGACTTAAATCGTTTTGCTTCTCAGTTAATTTCATAATGTTAGAAAATATGTGCACATATACCATTTTACTAGTAATTACTATTTTGCTCTCCAGAAGATATCTTGAGTTATATCCTTAAAACAGTCGTAACGATTAAATTGTAGCCAAGTTACCCCTTTTTGATCAATACTAATATTTTAATTAGTAAACTTTAACTTAACTCTCTTTACCAAGATTGTGCACAATCAAAAATGCTGTCGAATGGTATACATAACACTATTTTGCACAAAATCGACTTATCCCCTTTTGCCTTCCAGCCACAGACATGTGAAAGGTAAGGTCCAGAGAATACCGGAATAATAAAAAACACATATGATCTAACACTATATATTGAAATAAAAATAATGAAATAATTCACACTCAAAAGTTTTCAATAAACAAATCTCATATAAGGATTCTCAAAATATTGTTCTCCGTACGTGAACAATCAAAATTAATGGTACAAAAAATATTAATTGAAAACTCAAAATCCCAAACTATTCTAACTCTCCTAATCAAAATATTTATATCCTTTCTAAATTACGTGTAAAAATTGTGTTATCAATAAAAGAAAAAACTGCAGAAAAAAAAATATCTCTCTCTGATGATGAGTGGTCCAAATCCTTGTTCCTTGTAGACTGTATTATCTCCTCTCAACCGCTCCCTATGTAATCAGCAATCTTACAACAGATTGTTGCAAGTATATCGTCCTTAATGATCTCCTTCAAAAGCAACAATCATTCAAATTATGATAGCCTTTCTCCTCTCGATAAACTGAATCTCTCGTTGGCCCGAGTGAAAAATGACTCTTGGAATATCTTCTCTTTACGATAAACTGAATCTCTCGTTGGCCTGAACAGTGACTCTTGGAATATAAGTAGGAAAATATGACTTACAATATTTTGCTGCTTCAGCTTCTGTCAGATACACTAACTCCACAAAAACTCACTAACATTCAACACTACTGCTTGCTACTTCTTGGGAACCACCAGAGAACAATCACTGTTCGTCTTACAGACTTGGAAAACCAACTGCTTATCTTTTCTCTCTCCTCAATCACGCTAAACTTTTTCCTACATACTTATCCCACCTTTTTCAATCTCCACAAATCAAAACTCGTCACAATTCCCCCATTTTTTCATTTCGATAACAAACAAATTTTTACCTATAATTATAAAATTTCCTAAAACTTATTTACAAATAATATTTTCTATAATTCTTAAAACTAACAAAAACCTCTTTCTAAAATCTCTTCTATTTATC
Source organism: Diabrotica undecimpunctata (assembly GCF_040954645.1). NCBI lineage: Eukaryota > Metazoa > Arthropoda > Insecta > Coleoptera > Chrysomelidae > Diabrotica > Diabrotica undecimpunctata. The sequence continues at coordinate 313,642 of NW_027311909.1, read as the reverse complement.
TCTAATCACTGCATTAATGTATTTTGGAAAACCCCGTTCAATTGTCTTTGGATTTCACTTAAAATTATGCGGGTCACTCAAGTATAACAAAGAAATAATTTATGCAAAGCTTACATTTTGTTTAGTACAGGTAATCCAAGAATTTAATAACTTTCCTTCTTCGAAATGTTTGTTGGATATTATCCTACTTATCTGAATTATTTTAATGTTTTTGAACTTTGAAATATTTTTAAACAAACCAATATTTTTCTCGATTTTACATATCATAACAATATATATATATATATGTATATATATATATATATATATATATATATATATATATATATATATATATATATGTTCGGATAAGTTTCCGCGGTCAGATAAATGAAAATTACTGAAAATGGGAACGGCTACCACAAAACCCAAATTAATAGAAGCATTCAAAAACTTCTAAACCCCATTCCATCCAAAGAAGAAACCTTGCCGCCGGATCAACCCAAAATCTTTCTACCTTTTATTAAAGGTGTCACTGACAAGATCAGTAGAACTCTTATCCCTCTTAATATCAAAACCATCTTCACCACTCACTCCAAATTGTCCAATCTCGTTAGATCCGTAAAAGACCAAATCCCCAATGAAGACCATGGTGTCTACGAGATACCTTGTTCCAGTTGCCCACGTACATACGTAGGACAGACAAACCGACGAATCCATATCCGTATTTACGAACATTCTCTATCAGTCAAACATTCCGATACCACTTCAGCCCTAGCCCAACATCATATTCAGACAGGCCACAAAACAGATTTCGAAAAAGCAAAAACCATCGCTCCCATCCGCTCATTAAAAGCGAGAATCATTCGTGAAGCTATCGAAATCGAAAAACGGCCTCACAGCTTGAACACGCGCGATGACGCGAAACGATTGCCGGCAACATGGCGACCCCTTCTTCAGCGACCTCTCGCCCACACCGCTCAGGCCACGTCAGTTCAGACCACGTCAGCGCATACCGTTCCCGCGCATACAGCGAGTATAAAAGCAGCCACACAGGGTAAGACCGGTTGTCACTCGACACTGGGGAGTAGGCAGATTGAGACCTCAGTGCCGAGAGACAGTTCTTGCAATATAGAACACGATACTGGTACGTCTCGAGTGAGGGGAGTAGGCAGATTGAGACCCCGAACTCGAACCGAACCGTATCCCTCTTGATAATGGCTCCAAAATGGGTGCCGAAACGTCGAGTTTTAAATTCTCAACGCGGTTCTTCCCGAGAACTCAGTAATTTTCATATATATATATATATATATATATATATATATATATATATATATATATATATATATATTATATATATATATATATATATTGTTATGATGTATTGTTTGTGAATGATGAGCAATGAGTATTTTTTAATAATATAATATATAGGGTTTTTATCGTGGTTCTCAAAGAATTAGTTTGTAAGTCCTTTTTTAAATTATCTTTATTATATCTATTATGAAACACATATATATCTAACCTAGCCAATATAAATTTAAAATAAACTATCTTTAAATTGAAATTCTTATGAAACTAATTAAATTCTATAGACAATGTAAAATTTAAACAAACTATCTTCAAAATTGAAATTGTTATGACACTAACTAAATTATATTAACAAAATTTTTGTACCTTTCTGTCACTGAATGCCTAAATGAACTCTTTTCCACTATATAGATTATAATCACCACTCAAATGTCTTCTTCTCAGCTTCGGTTATCCTTGTTTTTATGAAATTACTTTTTCCAATTATCAGCTTCTACCAATTTAAGATATTTTTCTTCACCAGCATTTATAAACCACCAAGCAAAACAGCAAACAGCATTTATATTTATTTTTCTTTTCAATGTACCAATATCCAACCAATATTCTTCTAATATACTTTTTTAATCTTCAATAATTATTTGTGTATAATTATAAATGTGCATTAACACATATATGCATAATTTTTAATCTTCATTTAACTCACTATATTGAACAATTTGAACTGATTGACTGACTCTAACTAACTTTCATACTAAAAACTGGACATCTGACTGAACTGTAACTGATAACTCATCACTGATTGACTAACTGAATCCAAATCACCGGGTATTTATATCTTTTTTCATGTTCTAGAATCATCTGGCAATAAATCATGTTCGATTTGTTCCATCTATATCTAAAGAATTTTCTGGAACAATACATTTCGCAAACAAAGCCATCTCCGGTGATCTAGAGAATTCCTTACTTGTCTATCGAGAATTTTGTTGGCATTTAGGCTTTTCAGATCAGAGTATACATTTAAATCAGTAACTTATATAAATTAAACATTTTAATTTTATAAATTTATAAATTATTTTCTTTGAACACTAATCATATCAATATATATATATATATATATATATATATATATATATATATATATATATATATATATATATATATATATATATATCTATTTCAATTTCTATCACTGTAATTTTCCCAGTCAAAGGACGTTAAGTATAATTGATAAAAACAAAATTAGAATTTTACCTTAAAGGTACTATTGGGTTCGGTTCGGTTATTGAACAAAATTGTGACAGTAATAAACGAATTTATTAAATGTTGGAATCAACGTGAAAATACCTTAAAATTGCGATTATTATTTTTGAGCCTTATTCGAGCTGCATTCTACCAAAGCCACCAGATAAACTCGATCAAATATACAAGTTTATATTACCAGTTCAATACAATACAGCAGGAAATTGCTGATTTTTATCCATGAAATTTTCCTAGCCAAACTAGCAAAATGCATTGGCTTTTTCCTACGTGCAAATAGTGTCCAAGGAAATCAATAAATTCTGTGCAAACTGACTGTAACTGCTAAAAAGGTACAGCTGGCCGACAAGTATCTGAAATTGCTACGAAATTGCTGCTGAAATACGAGTTTGTAATAAATAAATGAGCCAAAGGACACAAACTGGCTGAACAATAGGTAAAAACAAAAAAAAATAGAATTCTATTTCTAAGGTACTATACTATGGTTCAGTTACTGAACAGATTTGTGACTGTAATAAACACATCTATGAAATTTTAGAAAAAACGTACCAAGTTAAATTGCAATTATTATTGCAAGTCTTACTGGAAAGACATTCTACCAAACCAACAATATAAACTCGAGTAAGTAGACACATTTATATTACCACTTCCATAAAAGAGAGCGCGAAATTGTTATTTCTATCCATGAAATTTTCTTAGTCAAAGGAGCAAAATGCATTGGTTTTTTCTTATTTTTTCTTACGTGCAAATAGTGACCAAGGAAACCAATAAATTCTGAAAACTAACTCTGCAAATTAACTGCTATAAATGTAGAAAAGAATAGCTGGCCGACAAGTAGCTGAAATAGCTAAAACCGAAAAAAATATATATTTTTTTAAATATTGTTATGGTTCAGTTATTGAACAGATTTGTAACAACAATAAAAGCAAAAAAAAATCGGAAATTTAAAAATTATTATTTGTTTCTGTCGTATTTGAAATGGCAATACCAATTACAAAAATCAAAATAACTTCTCTAATATAAATTATATCTAGAACTTAACATTTATGTCTAGAATTACAATTAATCGTTGATTTTGAGGTGTGGAAACTCTTTTCTACTGAGCAAATAAACTTAATAAGACTTTTATTTTGTACTAATTAGAAAAGTGTCGATAAATTTCAGCTCCGAATAAAACGTGTTTTTTGTTGGTTTATACCAAAAATTGAAATACAAGTTTGTACTTATACAATACAAGAGTGAAATTAAAGTGTTTTTCTAATTACACAAGAAAAAAATTGTTAAGTACAATTTTTATTTGATCCGGATAAAACCATTTAAAGGATTTTATTGAAAACTAAACACCAGAAGATCCATTTTTATTTTAAATAAAACTCCAAAAATCCGGCTTAATTACCTTAAGTCAGTAGCGGCTCTAGTATTAATACTGTTAAATGAAGAAAATAAAAATTAAAAATTAATAAAAATTTAAAAACTGACTTAGTAATCACCAAACTATTATTAACATATATTTAGCACCAACCTCTTCTTTAACATCAACTTACTCTAATGCCGTAAGCAACTTTTAACTTTCCATCCAAAGAACAAGCGATTGTTTTGTCATCAGTACCGGATATAAAAATACATGAATACATAACAGCAATAGCAACTTTAGTGCAACCAAAAAATATCATCTTCGAGTTCAAAATCTCAAATAACAGAGTATGCATTTATCTCAGTAACACTACAATCTTAGAAAAATTACTACATAATCACAAATCCGTTTCAATACAAGGAAACGACATAGAAATTAGAAGATTAATTACTCCTGCGAGCAGACTACTGATATCAAATGTCTGCCCCAGTATTCCAAACACTCTTATCGGAGAAGTTATAAAATAACATTTTTAAAAGTTGGCATGCCTGAATCTGATTACAATCATATATTAAGCTTTACGCGTCAAATATTTGTTGCTCCAACAACTAATAATCCTATCCCAAATTCACTTCTAATATCTCATGACTATACCTCCTACAGAATTTATCTTTCCTTAGATGGCCTAAATTGCTCTAAATGTAATACCACAGAACACAAAGACGAAAACTGCACTATCGAACCAATTAATATACAAAATATTGACCAGCTATCTCAATCTATAAATGTTAATATTTCTGAAACAGAAAATTATCCAATAAATAAAACACCTCTTAATCAGAAACCCCAACTGCTCATCAATCCAGTACTCCTGCTACTTCTTTAATCAGACCACCACTAAATACCTCCTCCAACTCACAAAGCCTACCCGAATCACTATCCAGTAATACAACTCCTTACACACTAAAATATACAGAACTATGCGACTATATTACAAATGCTATAGGTTCAAAGTTTCCTGAAAACGTAGCAGAGGATTATACAAATGACCTAGAAGGACTTAGCGCTGAATTGCAAATGGTACACACAAACACCAACGACCGACGTATGAAAAACAACATTTTAAGACTCCTAAAAAAGATACATGGAACAGACAACTCTTCTATTACTGAGGAAGAAAGCGACGGCAACTCTATCCAATAACCAAATTCATAGTATAATGGAATTTGAATGGCTTTTAGAGCTCTATCGAAAACTTAAAAATATTAATCAATGAATTTCAACCTTTAGTAATATGTTTACAAGAAACACAACTTTTTATTAATAATGTAAAATTGAAAAACTATACACCATACATCAAAAATAGACCGGTGCAGCAAATAGCTAGCGGTGGTGTTGGTATCTTTGTGAAATCTAAGGTCGAGTCCAAAGAAATTCCGTTAGATACAAATCTAGAAGATGTTGCAGTCTCAATAGTTCATCATTTCAAAATTAACATTTGTAGTGTATATTTACCACTTCCGGAAGAATCCATACTCCTAGAACTACAAAAAGTAATAGAACAAATTCCATCTCCTAAATTAATTCTTGCTGACACAAATTTTCATAATGAATCTTGGGGATCTGCGAAAACTGACAAAAATGGCAAAACTCTATTAGAAATAATTAACAACCTAAAACTAGTGCTATTAAACACAGGAATGCCCACCCGTTTCAACTCATACAATGGCAAATTTTCAACCATCGATTTATCACTCAGTAATTCAACTTTAGCACCACTACTTGAGTGGAATACACTTTCACACTTATTTGAAAGAGACCATCTACCAATTTTGATTACTCATATTAAAGACACAAGAATTAATACAAAACCATATAAAACATGGAAATTAAAATCAGCGGACTGGAAAAAGTACACCAGTTTATTAACTGAACGAATGGAAGACTTCAAAATATTAGAAGGTATTAACATCACAATAACAAATTTTAATGATATCCTAATAGATTCAGCCAGAGAAGCGATTGGAAAAACTAAAACTACCACAAAAACACCTTTACCCTGGTGGAATATCGAAATAGAAATTTCTTTGAAACAAACAAAACACTCCTTAAATATATTGAAAAAACACAATTCGGAAACTAACTTAGCTAGATTCAGAGCGTTGGGTAGCCAGATCCAGATTTCTAATCCAGAAATCTAAAAAAGAAAGCTGGGCCAATAATGTCTCATCAATAAATTCATCTACAACGATAAGTGATATTTGGCAGAAAATAAGGAAAATAAAAGGCTCAACCAAAATTAATCATATCGACACCATTGCTACAGGTAACTTAATTAGGTAATATAAACTAGAAATTGTAGAAATCTTAGCTGATCACTATCAACTATATTCGAGCAATGATCAATACAACTCTACATTTTTAAAACACAAAGAAAAAACCGAATTGTCACAAATTAAAATAGAAAATATTTTATGTCCTCTCAATATATCCATTACACTAGATGAGTTAAACGAAAGCCTAGGAAATGCTCAAAAAACTTCTGCAGGACCTGATGATATTCCAACAATATTTATTGAGAAACTAACTAAAACAGTAGAAAAAATTTTAGTTAATATCTTTAACAATATTTACACAAATAAAACGTTTCTTTCAATGTGGCATCAAGCAATCATAATTCCTTTTTTAAAATGAATAAGCCATAAAACTTACCATCCTCCTATCTTCCAATATCTGTCACTAGTAACATTTCCAAAGCTATGGAGAGAATATTGAATAAAAGACTCAAATGGCACTTGGAAAAAAAAACTTCTTACTCCAATACAAAGCGGATACCGGTCAGACAGATCGATAGCTGATAACATTGTTGCACTAGAATCCGAAATTCATAAAGGATTTACAAATCAATAAAAAATAATCGCGATATTTTTTGACATCAAAAAAACTTTCGACAGAACATGGACGCAATATATCCTCAAAATTATAAAAAACTGGAAATAGATGGTAACTTTCTCGCTTTCACCAAAAACATTCTTCAAAACAGGTCCATACAAGTAAAAATTAATGGATTCATTTCAACATCGAAATCACTCCATAATGGAATTCCTCAAGGATCGGCCTTAAGTCCACTATTATTCTTAATCGCAATAAATAATATAACAAACTACATAAGGCTTCCCGTAAAAGCTAATCGTTTTGCTGATGATCTAGTTATATATGTTAAAAGTAAAAATAGAATTAGCTACGCAAATTTTACAGAGAACATTAAACAATTTAAAAATGTGGTCTTTAGAGACTGGTTTAACTTTTTTAACTAAGAAGACCAAAGTAATAATGTTTGACAAAAGAAGAGTAGAATACAACTTAAACTTTTATCTAAATGGTCATTCTCTGAAACAAATCCGCGAAATCAAATTTTTGGGTGTAATATTTGACTCACAACTCACATGGACTTCACATATCAACAATTTGATCAAATCCTGTCAACAAAGAATAAACTTACTACGAGTTTATGCAATCATAGATGGGGTTTAGATACTAAAATTATTCTAAATTTATATCAGACATTAATAAGAAGTAAACTCGTCTACGGATGCATCTGTTATGAAACAGCAATTAAAAATCAACTAAAAAAACTGGATGTTATTCAAACCACATCTCTACGACTAATCTTTGGATACTTTAGAACTACTCCAATAAGAAGCCTTTAAGTGCTATCAGTAGAAATGCCACTATACGTCAGAAGACAATATATATCACTATGCTACGCTTCAGAAATTCTATGCGCAAAAGATCATACCTTTCTCACAAGATTAGTATCGGAAGAATCACTAGAACAATACACAACTTAAATAAAAATAAAAATAAAAAATAAATAAAATAAAATAAAAAAGTCCGTTTTCCTAGTTAATAGAGCAAAATTCAATGGTTTATCTCACTCTCTTAAATTATTGAATACCTGCCCAAAACAGCGTCATGCCCAAACAACATCATACCACTTCCCATTTTTATAGAACACAGCTCGAAATTGTTTCGATTAATATCCAGAAAATTTCTCTAACCAAACGAGAAAAATCCAATGGCATTTTCTGTCCTACAGATAATGCGCAAAGGAACCAATAAATACTGCAAATTAATTTCGCAAATAAACTGATAAAAAGATGTAACTGACCGAAGAGTATTTAGTTAAAATTTGTAGAAAAATGGTAGTTACTTCTTAAAACCACTATAATGGATCGGTTCTCCAGATTCTCTAACAGATTTTCTACAATAGTAAAGATATTTATATTCAACGTTGGAAAGAGCTTAAAAACTTAGATACAAAAGTAATATTCAATCATTATATTTGATTCTGTTTGACCAGCAAGCGAGAAAGACGTGTTTTACGCTAATTGCACAGACACCGATTTTAGACGGTCGATTTTTTACCGGCCGTCCAAATTCCAATAGTGAACCATATTATGTAAGAACGGGACATTGCACACAGGCCGACCGCTGATCGGTGCCGGTAAAATGGTGAGAGGCCGTTCACTGCCACTGTATCGCCGGCACAACCGGGACGTATTGGCGTACGTGACTAAATACAGTATTGCACACACATCGATTTTTTATCGGCCAATTCGACTAATCGGTGAAATTTTAGGTACATTTTAATTTTAGTTTTGGTAGTGCTTGGTAATGAATAGAGTTTCTCATTTTTGTATTCTGATGTTGGATTTCATTTTTTAACTTCTCATGGAGTTCATCAAAGGATGCAATAGACATTCTAAAGAAGTTTAAAAAACTTACTACCATCACGCGTTAGTTCTTCAAAAAGAGTGTAGAATGTTCCCGTCTTTTCTCTGCTTTGATTGATAGGATGAATCCACCACTTGCGTTTAATCCTACGGCGCTTAATACGGCGATACAAATATGTAATAACAACAACTCGTTTAGGATTCATTATTATTCAAGAACCTCGTGTCACGACAACAAAGCAACTAATTGTTTGACCGGTAAAAATCCGGCGCATTTGCAAGCATCTGCTACTAGTAAAATATCGGCCGATTTTATGCTGGCCGTCCAAAAATGGTGTGTGTGCAATTACACTTAGGCACTAATTTATCGTGCTCGTTAAATAGTAATTATTGAAGTACATTTAAAAGTAATTAAGTATAAAAGTGAAAGTAATTTGTATACTGAATATTGGAATCGTGAGTAGATAAAATATACTTTTTTCATCTATTTGGATTTATATATTTAAGTAAACAACTGCAATTAGTATTATCCAATTTCCATGAACTGGTATCACAACGAAAGCTGTAAAACAGCACCGGTTTTAGTCGGATTTTAAATCCATTTAAAAGATGTCAGCTACCACAAAATGCATCATACTCAAAAGCAGTAAGTCAACCACGTAGTATATTAATCCCAAACAGAGATCAGGCTATTCTATTTAACACTCTAGAGAATTGTACAATTAATGACTATCTTGAAGGATTGAGTCAGCATATAGAACCAAAAAATATAATTTTCTTATCCCATATATCAAACGGTAGAATATGCATATATCTATCATCCAAAAACATAGTAGATAAATTCATAGGAGAAACAAAAAAGATAATAGTAAATGGAAATATACTAAAAGCGAGAAGATTAATAACTCCATCAGTCCGCTTAATACTATCCAATGCAAGTCCAAGCATACCTTCTAATTTAATAATGGCGAAATAATAAAACTAGGTTTAAATCCTCTCTCAGACATATCATACCTACGGATAGGAGCAACCAATCCTGCCTTTAGTCATATTCTAAGCTTCCGAAGACAAATTTTCGTTTCACCTTTTCCAGACAACTTTGTACTACCTGAATCTTTTATTATCGAGTTGGAACAAACATCATACCGCATATTTATAGCCCAAAACGAAACATGTTTCAAATGCAAATTAACTGGACACCAGGCAGCTAATTGTCCAAATATTTCACCTTCTAACCAGCCTTACAATGATAGTGCAATGCAAACATAAATGAGACACAATTCGTCAATAAATCATACTTAACAAGATAATCTAGAAAATACTCCCGCAATCTCATATACCACTCCCACCACACTTACTACGTCTTCTCAAACCACATTACAAATAGTAGCAATCCCAAATTTATCAATAAACCAAACCCAACAGTGCTCGCTACAAAATACATCTATAGATTTTACCACTTCTTCAGTTAACACTACAATCGCAAGACCTACATCGTCTGAGTCATCCTCTAATACCCAAAAACATAAATCAACCTTACCCGAAACAAGTCAACACTTACCTTCAAATAAAAATACACATTTGAATTCTCACGAACCCCAAATAACTTCGAACAAAGCAACCGGAAAAAGAACCCTAGAAGATGCAATCACGCCACCCTGCGAAGAAAACTTTAAAAAACCCAAGCTTCAATTAAAGAAAAAAAAACAAAACTGATGACAAAAACTTAAGAGATGATATAACAAATCTGCAAACATTACTAGAACCAGTTAGAGAATATGTAGAAAGGTAAAAGCAATTGTTAAGCTTCGATCAAGTAGTGGATCTATTCGAAAATATACAAGGATCAAAAGACATAATCAGCGTAACAAAATTGTACTCAAAAGACTTTCATGCACGTATAAAGTTTCTATCGGAATTACATCCATACTACATCGACAAAAGAATGAAAACCAAAAGCACTAAATTAATACGAAAACTTGGCAAACACATAGGTTTTCTCCCTGCAGAGAAAACTTCATTGTCGGAAGAAGATTCCGACTCATTGATAAATAATTTCCCTAAAGAATAATTACATTCACTTCTCTGCTTCAATGGAACTTAAATGGGTTTTACACCCATTTTGAAAAACTAAAACATATTATCTCTGAAACACACGCATCTATTTATCTGTCTACAGGAAACCAATTTCAAAAATTCAAACCATGTATATAACTTTCGTAATTATTCATGTTTTTATAATAACAGATTAAACCAAAACATTGCCAGTGGAAGAGTAGCAATTTACGTGGATGAAAAATTCATGAGCACACAGTTACCAGTGGCTTCAAATAATATTGAATTAATAACTATTGCAATAAATATACCTCAAAAGATTTATATATATGTAATATGTATATCCCACCAAATCAAACTATATCCCAAGAAGATTTAACAGCTATTTTGGAATAAAATTTCTTCACCTAGAATTATCGTTGGAGATCTTAGCTGCCACAATCCGATGTGGGGTTCCACAGAACTCAACCCGAAAGGGCGAATTATAGAAGATGTTATAACATCCCAAAATCTGAATCTACTTAACGAAGAAAGACCAACCAAATTCAACATACATAATGGCACTTCATCGGCAATTGATATTTCTCTGTGTGACCCAGTTCTGTCCACTACGTTAACATGGGACGTTCTACCCTACTTATATGGTAGTGACCACTACCCCATTATAATCTCTTTAACGCATCAAAAAACCACAAATATCGAATCGCCTATCTCAAAATGGAATATAAAAATGCTGATTGGACTAATTTTACCAAACAGATCGAACAGGACATTAACCAAACCAACTTTACATCATCAAACGACATTGACAAGTTTTTAATTACATTTTTACAAACCATCACAGCAGCCGCAGAGACGTATGCAAGAAAAACAAAAATGTTAAAGAAACATAAATCTCTTCTTTGGTGGACATTTGAATGCAGCCAAGCTACAAGAGCATATAAGCAATCTTTCAATATACTAAAGCATCATAAAACAGACGAAAATATAACGGACTACAAAAAACGAAGAGCTGAGGCAAGATACATTCTAAAAAAGAATACAAAAGAATCCTAGAGAAAATTCATCTCATCTCTAAATACCTCTTCAAGCATAAGTACAGTTTAGAGAAACTTAAGGAAAATCTCTGGCAAAAGCCAACCATATAAGATTCCTTTTCTAGCAAAAAATAACAAAATAATTAGTGATAGAAAAGAAATCGTAGATATGTTAGGAGACCAATACGAATTAAATTCCAATGTCGAAAATTACACTGATAATTTTAAAATACATAAAAACAACGTAGAAAAAAACGTATTGGGATTCGTTGGACATGAGATTCACAACCTTAACGTTCCTTTTTCCTTCATAGAACTTGCAACTCTTCCAAAGATTCAAGTCCAGGACCAGACGGTATCCCCTTAGCATTTCTACTACATCTACAAGACAATGGGAAAAATTTATTACTAGACCTTTATAATTTTATCTGGAGTAACCAGGTTTTCCCATCAACTTGGTCCGAAGCAATATTACTACCACTTCTTAAACCTGAGAAATCCCGGACATCACCTGAGTCAATCGACCAATATCTTTAACCAATATTATATGTGAAGTGTTAGAGAAAATGGTAAATAAAAGGCTGAGATGGTATTTAGAACAACGAAAACTCCTTATTCCACAACAAAGAGGATTTAGGCAAAATAGATCCACTATAGATAACCTAATAGACTTAGAGTCAGGAATACATAAAGCATTTGCAAATAAGCAAGATTATTTCGCAGTTTTTTTTTTTGATATTAATAAAGGTTATGATACTGTCTGGCGATACAATATCATATCAAAATTGCATAATTAAAATATCAGAGGCAATATGTTAAAATTTATTTCCAATTTTCTTCATTCTCGCAGCTTCATAGTTCGATCAGACAACGATAACTCAGATAAAAAGTTCAAGAGAACGGAGTACCACAAGGATCAGTTATAAGCTCAACCATTTTTCTAATAGCCATAAACGACATACTTTAACAATGCTCACCGATTGTTAAAGAAAGATTATACGCTGATGGCTTAGTTTTATTTGCCAAAGGAAAAAACTCTACATCTATTCAAAAACATTTACAACAAACAATCAATCAGTTAGAATCATGGTCTAGGACTATCGGATTACAATTTTAACCGACAAAAACTAAATGTATTTTATTGACACGAAAACATAACACTCTAACTTCACATCTGAAGCTATATAATCAAACCCTTAGTTTCACAAATAATATCAGATTTTTAGGTATGATTTTCGACCAAAAGCTCTCCTGGAAAAAACATGCAGAAGAACTTAAAAAATCATGGCAAGCAGGACTAAATTTTATGAAAACCATTTCCAGCAAAAACTGGGGAGCAGATCAAAATACACTATTACATGTATATAAATCTTTAGTTAGATCCAAACTCGACTATGGTGCGATAGTTTATTCATAAAGCAAAGTATCAGTATTAAAAACATTAGAAACTGTTCAAAACACAGCTCTACGAATAGCTACAGGTGCGTTTCGAACGACACCAGTTAGAAGTTTACAATGTTTAACAGGAGAACCACCACTAAGTTTACGATGCAAATACCTTTCTCTCTCATATGCTTCTAAAATAGCTAGTAATAAAGGACATCGTACTTATACCAATACGTTCACAGATCGATTTCCAGACACTTTCTCTACAAAAGACTAGATCCACCATTTTACCAAAGAGTTAGAAGAAACCTTCATGACCTACATCTTAAATTTCCTGAAATTCTCCCAACAAATTTCCTAACTTCTCCACCTTGGTTAATACCAATTTCCAAGATTAATACTAACCTTAGTATATATAAAAAACGTGAGACTATAACAGACTTGATCAAACAATCATTCTTAGCAGAAATGGAAACTTATAAAAATCACTATAAGATATACACTGACGCATCCAAATCTTTAGACGG